>NW_026113334.1:0-28863 GCF_024323335.1 Lathyrus oleraceus | reverse complement strand
AATCAAATTGCATGGGTTTAACAACAAATTTTTATCATTCACATAATTCAATCAAATTCTATCGGTTTAAAAATGACATTTTCATCATTTATAGAATTCAATCAAATTTCACGGGTTTAACGACAACATTTTATCATTCATACAATTCAATCAAATTTTATGAGTTTAACAACAACATTTTCATCATTCACACATTTAATCAAATTTCATGGGTTTAACACAACAACATTTTCATCATTCACTCAATTCAATCAAATTTCATGGGGTTAAACGACAACAACATTTTCATTATTCACACAATTCTATCAATTTCATTGGTTTAACATCAAATTTTCATCATTCACACAATTCAATCCAAATTCATGAATTAACAACAACAACATTTTCATCATTCATACAATTCAATCAAATTTCATATATTTAACAACAACATTTCCATTATTCACACAATTCAATCAAGTTTTTTGGGTTTAACAACAAAATTTCATCATTCACACAATTCAATCAAATTTCATGGGTTTAACATGAACATTTTCATCATTCTCATAATTCAATTAAATTTCATGGGTTTAACATCATCATTTTCATCATTCACACAATTCAATCAAATTTTGAGTTTAACAACAACATTTTCATCATTCACACAATTCAATCAAATCTCATGGGTTTAACGACAACATTTCCATCATTCATAGAATTCAATCAAATTGCATGGGTTTAACGACAACATTTTCATCATTCGCACATTTCAATCAATTTTTATGAGTTTAACAACAACATTTTCATGAATCAGACAATTAAATCAAATTTGATGGGTTTAACAACTACATTTTCATCATTCAGACAATTCAATCAAATTTCATGGGTTTAACAACGACATTTTTATCATTCACATAATTAAATCAAATTCTATCGGTTTAAAAATAACATTTTCATCATTTACAGAATTCAATCAAATTTCACTGGTTTAACGACAACATTTTCATCATTCATACAATTCAATCAAATTTTATGAGTTTAACAACAACATTTTCATCATTCACACAATTCAATCAAATTTCATGGGTTTAACAACAACAACATTTTCATCATTCATACAATTCAATCAAATTTCATGGGTTCAACAACAACAACATTTTCATTATTCACACAATTCTATCAAATTTCATTGGTTTAACATCAACACTTTCATCATTCACACAATTCAATCAAATTTCATGAATTTAACAACAACAACATTTTCATCTTTCCCATAATTCAATCAAATTTGATGGGTTTAACAACTACATTTTCATCATTCAGACAATTCAATCAAATTTCATGGGTTTAATGATAACAACATTTCATTATTCACACAATCAATCAAATTTTTTGGGTTTAACAGCAACATTTCATCATTCACTTAATTCAATCAAATTTCATGGGATTAACAACAACATTTTCATTATTCCCACAATTCAATAAAATTTCATAGGTTTAACAACAACATTTTCATCATTCACACAATTTAATCAAATTTCATGGGTTTAACAACAACATTTTCATCATTCACAAAATTCAATCAAATTTCATGCTTTTAACAACATTTTCATCACTCACACAATTCAATTAAATTGCATGTGTTTAACAACAACAACATTTTCATCATTCACACAATTCAATCGAATTTCATGGGTTTAACAACAACATTTTTTTATCATTCACATAATTCAATCAAATTCTATCGGTTTAAAAATAACATTTTCATCATTTACAGAATTCAATCAAATCTCACGGGTTTAACGACAACATTTTCATCATTCATTCAATTCAATCAAAAATTTATGAGTTTAACAGCAACATTTTCATCATTCACACAATTCAATCAAATTTCATGGGTTTAACAACAACAACATTTTCATCATTCATACAATTCAATCAAATTTCATGGGTTTAATCATAACAACATTTTCATTATTCACACAATTCAATCAAATTTCTTGGGTTTAATGTAACACCCCGAATAAAATAAGAGAATTATTTAAATTAAGTTAATAATATATTTAATAATTTAATTAAATAAATTGAATTATTGGATTTATTATTATTATTATTATTTGGAATAATAATTATTTGGAAAATATATAAGTTGGGAATAAGGAAAAAGAGTTTTCATTTTGTAAAAGGGTTTTACGTGAAAACGGAGAAGCTGCAGAGAAGAAGAGAAAAGGGCAAAGAGGAAGAGCTAGAGAGCAAAGGTTGAAGAACGGAAAAGCTTGAAGCTCAAAGATTTGCCGGATTATCTCAGGTAAGGGGGGTTTATCAACGTTTAATGGGTATTATAGATTAACATGTCATGGGTAGTGATAGCCGTTGAATTGACCCTAATTGGGATTTAGGATGCTGAGGAAATTGTGATGAATAAGTTATGGGAAAACTGAAATTGAATCGATAATTGTATGTGTTGTGACTTTCCGAGAATGTAGCTTTTTACGGAAGTCGAATCGGAGGTCCGGAAGTCCTCCAACGGCGGAAAATGCGGAAACTCTGCATTCTGCCTTGTGTTAGCGCAGGAACTGCTGGTTTGTCTGCGTTAACCGGTTAACCCAGGGTGTTAACCGGTTAACACTGTTATATTTTGTGAAAATGTGCTGTTTTGCCTGCGTTAACCGGTTAACCCAGGGCGTTAACCGGTTAACACTGTTGCGTTTTGCCAGAAAATGTGTTTTTCCTGCGTTAACCGGTTAACCCAGGGCGTTAACCGGTTAACACTGTTGCAGGGTGGAAAAATTGTTAATTTTTATGTTGTGAACCCAATTGGTGAGTGGCCTATTGTAGTTAATTGTGATGAGTACATTTGTTGAGTTTATGTTGTGAAATGTTGATGCAAATGTGTTGATAAGTTGTGTTAAAGTTGTTGGAAATACTAAGTTGTAGGCCGATGAGCCAAAGTCGATTATAAGTTGATTTTGTTGAAAAAGTTGTTGAAAATACTGAGTTGTAGGCTTGATGAGCCAAAGTTGATTTTAAGTTGTTTTGTTGAAAAAAAAGCTGTTGTGTTGCTGTTATTATTATGTTGTTGAAATTTCAAGTCGTACATGCCATATACATTTCATATGCATTGAGTCGGAGCTTTGCTCACACCACGTTGGCCTGGATTGGCAAAATTATGGAGCTTTGCTCACACCACGTTGGCCTGGATTGGCAAAATTATGGAGCTTTGCTCACACCACGTTGGCCTGGATTGGCAAATTTTAAGTTGAAAGTTGAAGGCTTATGCCTTGATGCCCACTAAATTGGCAATGATTTTAAGTTGGGAGTTTTACTCCGAATGGTACCACATGCATGACGAGTCGAGTCTCATTTGAGTTGCATTTTATGTTGTTGTTGAGTTGCATCTTATGTCGTTATTGAGTTGCATTTTACGTTGTTATTGAGTATATATTTGAGTTGATGTGCCGTTACTGAATGCATGATCTGATTAGGGTGATTAACGTGTAAATTTACTTAACATAACATGATAATTTATAATGTTTGTTATATCGATTGAGGAACTCACCCTTACAACTATTTTTCAGGTAACGAGCAATGAGTTGAGTAGAAGCTAATGCTTGGAGTCTAGAGTAGTCTACTTAGTGGGTCGTGCTCTGATAGATGTAACATCGGGACGGGATGTTTTAATCGTTTTATTGTTGGTTGTTGAACTTTTTACATGTAATATGTTATATGTTGGAATGGTTGGTTGAATTATATCCGCTGCGAATTATGCAAACATGTTATTTTGATTAAATAAAGAGCATGACAGTTATTATGGTGTGAAGTTGTTATGTGACACCCTTGGTGCGTAATTACTCTGATTGTTATATGTTGTTATTTTAATATTAATATTTGGGGTATTTTAGAAGGGTGTTACATTAGTGGTATCAGAGCAGGTTGGTCTGTCCGGCCAGTTGTCGTGTCGTTACTGTCTGACAATTGTGTAATTGTTACTAGTCTAACTTTTAAGTTGTGTTGTAGTGATAAGTTGAAATGGCTGGAAGGAATGACGCTGCAATGGCTGCCGCAATGCAAGCAATGGCACAAGCTGTGCAGAACTTGCCAAATGCTGGTGGTGATGCTGGATCACGTAGCTTGGCGACTTTTCAGAGAGAGAATCCGCCGGTGTTTAAAGGAAAGCATGATCCAGATGCAGCCTTGGGATGGTTGAAAGAGATCGAGAGAATCTTCCGTGTTATGGATTGCACTCCAGCTCAGAAGGTTCGGTATGGTACTCACATGCTAGCAGTCGAAGCTGATGACTGGTGGCTAGAGACTCACGAGAGGTTGACCGTGGCAGGTGAAGTCATTACTTGGGATGTATTCCGTAGGGAATTCATGAGGAAGTATTAGCCGGAAGATGTCCGTGGTAAGAAGGAAATTGAGTTCCTTGAGCTGAAGCAAGGAAACATGTCTGTCACTGATTATGCTGCAAAATTTGTGGAGTTGTCCAAATTTTATCCTCATTACACTGGTGCTGGTGCTGAATTTTCAAAGTGCATCAAGTTTGAAAACGGACTGCGCTCTGAAATTAAGAAGGCTGTTGGGTATCAGAAGATACGCATTTTTACTGAATTGGTTGATAGCTGCAGGATATTTGAAGAAGACAATAATGCTCATTACAAGATTGTCAGTGACCGCAGAGGCAAGCAACATCAAAACCGTGGCAAGCCGTATGATGCTCCAGCTGGAAAAGGGAAGCAAAGAGCTGCTCCGGCTTAGAGAGCTAGTGGGGGAGGTGCTCCTGCTGGTATAGTTTGCTTCAAATGTGGTCAGGCTGGTCATAAGAGTAATGTATGCACTGCTGAAGTAAAGAGGTGTTTTCGCTGTGGTAAGATTGGTCATGCAATAGCTGATTGCAAGCACAAGGAAGTGATTTGTTTTAATTGTGGCGAAGAAGGGCATATTGGAAGTCAGTGTCAGAAGCCAAAGAAATCTCAGACTGGGAGGGTGTTCGCATTGACCGGAACTCAAACCTCCAGTGAGGACAGACTTATCCGAGGTACGTGTTATATTAATGGCTTTCCTCTTGTAGCTATTATTGACACAGGTGCGACTCATTCCTTTATATCCTTGGATTGTGCTGTGAAACTTAAGTTAGAGATATCTGAGATGTTTGGTAGTATGGTAATTGATACTCCTGCGAAGGGTTCAGTGACTACTACTTCGGTTTGTTTAAATTGTCCTTTGAGTATTTTTGGTAGAGACTTTGGGATGGACCTAGTGTGTCTTCCACTAGTGCAGATTGATGTTATTCTGGGTATGAACTGGTTGGTGTTTAACCGAGTTTCTATCAATTGTTTTGATAAGACTGTGGTCTTTCCTGAGATTGAGGAAGGAAAGAGTTTGTTTCTATCAGCAAGGCAAGTGAATGAAGAAGTAGCAGATGGGGCAGAGTTGTTTATGCTGTTAGCGACTTTAGAGGCTAAAGATAAACTGGTGATTCGTGATCTAGCTGTGGGGTGTGATTTTCCTGATGTGTTTCCTGAAGAGGTGAATGAATTACCACCAAAACGCGAAGTGGAGTTCTCGATTGATTTGGTGCCTGGTACTAGGCCGATATCGATGGCTCCGTACCGTATGTCTGCTGTTGAGTTAACCGAATTAAAGAGTCAGTTGGAAGATCTGTTGGATAAGAAATTTATTCGTCCGAGTGTGTCACCGTGGGGTGCACCAGTGCTATTGGTTAAGAAGAAAGAAGGTACTATGAGGTTGTGTGTGGACTACAGGCAACTGAATAAAGTGACGATCAAGAATCGGTATCCTTTGCCGAGGATTGATGATTTGATGGATCAGTTGGTTGGTGCAAGTGTGTTCAGCAAAATAGATTTGAGATCTGGGTATCATCAGATCCGTGTGAAAACCGAGGATATTCAGAAGACTGCTTTCAGAACAAGGTATGGACATTATGAGTATTCTGTAATGCCTTTTGGTGTGACTAATGCGCCTGGAGTATTTATGGAGTATATGAATAGGATTTTCCATCCGTACCTAGACAAGTTTGTTGTGGTGTTTATTGATGATATTTTGGTGTATTCGAAGTCTGGAGAAGAGCATGCTGAGCATTTGAGAGTGGTTTTAGAAATTCTACGAGAAAAGAAGTTATTTGCTAAATTGTCCAAGTGTGAATTTTGGTTAGAAGAGGTTAGTTTTCTTGGTCATGTGATTTCAAGAGGTGGTGTTGCTGTTGATCCTTCTAAGATGGAAGCGGTATCTAAGTGGGAAGCTCCGAAGTCTGCTGCTGAGATTCGAAGTTTCCTTGGTTTGGCTGGTTATTATAGGAAGTTCATTGAGGGATTTTCTAAGTTGGCGTTACCATTGACGATGTTGACTAGGAAGGGGCAAGCGTTTGTTTGGGACTCAAAATGTGAAGAAGGTTTCCAAGAGTTAAAGAGAAGGTTGACTACTGCTCCTATTCTGATATTACCGAGTTCGTCGGAACCATTTGAGGTTTACTGTGATGCTTCATTGTTGGGTTTGGGTGGCGTGTTGATGCAGAATAAGCAGGTTATAGCTTATGCTTCAAGACAGCTGAGGGTTCATGAGAGGAACTATCCGACGCATGATTTAGAGTTGGCAGCTGTGGTGTTTGTTCTGAAGTTATGGAGGCATTACTTGTATGGATCAAGATTTGAAGTTTTCAGTGACCATAAAAGTTTAAAATATTTGTTTGATCAGAAAGAGCTGAATATGAGACAGAGAAGATGGTTAGAGTTTCTGAAGGATTATGACTTTAGTTTGAATTACCATCCGGGTAAAGCAAACGTAGTGGCTGATGCATTGAGTCGGAAATCATTACATATGTCTATGCTAATGGTTAAGGAATTGGATTTAATTGAGCAGTTTAGAGACTTGAGTTTGGTGTGTGAGAGTACTCACAATAGTGTTAAATTGGGAATGTTGAAGTTGACAAGTGGTATTCTGGATGAGATCAGAGAGGGTCAGAAATCCGATGTGCTTTTGGTTGATAAGTTGACTCTGGTGAATCAGGGTCAAGGTGGTGAATTCAGAGTTGATGAAAATGGTATTCTGAAATTTGGTAATCGGGTGTGTATTCCGAATGTTACCGAACTTAAGAAGAGTATTCTTGAAGAAGGACATCGTAGTGGCTTGAGTATTCATCCTGGAGCTACGAAGATGTATCATGATTTGAAAAAGTTATTTTGGTGGCCGGGAATGAAAAGAGAAATTGCGAGTTTTGTTTATTCTTGTTTGACTTGTCAGAAGTCAAAGATTGAGCATCAGAAGCCGTCTGGGCTAATGCAACCGTTGGCTATTCCAGAGTGGAAGTGGGATAGTATCAGTATGGATTTTGTTTCTGGTTTACCGAGAACAAATAAGAATTTTGAAGCTATTTGGGTAATTGTGGATAGATTGACGAAGTCGGCTCATTTCATCCCGATCAGAATGGATTATCCGTTAGAGAGATTAGCCGAGTTGTATATTGAGAAGGTTGTAAGTTTGCATGGTATTCCGTCTAGTATTGTTTCGGACAGAGATCCTAGATTTACATCGAAGTTCTGGGAAGGTTTGCAGAGGGCTTTGGGAACTAAGCTGAGATTGAGTTCTGCATATCACCCGCAGACTGATGGTCAGACTGAGAGGACGATTCAGTCACTAGAGGATCTTTTGAGAGCTTGTGTTTTGGAGAAAGGAGGTGCTTGGGATTGTTATTTACCTTTGATTGAGTTTACCTACAACAATAGTTTTCATTCGAGCATTGGTATGGCGCCGTTTGAAGCTTTGTATGGTAGGAGATGTCGGACACCTTTATGTTGGTATGAGTCCGGTGAGAGTGCTGTGGTTGGACCGGAGATTGTTCAACAGACTACAGAAAAGATTAAGATGATTCAGGAGAAGATGAGAATTGCTCAGAGTCGTCAGAAGAGTTATCATGATAAGAGGAGGAAGTCACTTGAGTTCCAAGAGGGAGACCATGTGTTTCTTCGTGTTACTCCGATAACAGGTGTTGGTCGAGCTTTGAAGTCGAAGAAGTTGACACCTCGATTTATTGGTCCTTATCAGATTTTGGAGAGGATAGGGGAAGTAGCCTATCGTATCGCTTTACCGCCGTCACTTGCGAATTTGCATGAGGTTTTTCATGTGTCTCAGTTGAGGAGGTACATTCATGATCCGTCGCATGTGATCCAAGTAGACGATGTACAGGTGAGGGATAACCTGACTGTTGAAATATCGCCTATGAGGATCGAGGATCGAGAGTTGAAGCAGTTGCGGGGTAAAGAGATTGCCTTAGTGAAGGTAGCTTGGGGAGGACCAGCAGGTGGCAATGTGACTTGGGAACTGGAGAGTCAGATGAAAGAGTCTTATCCAGAGTTATTTGCTTGAGGTATGTTTTCGAGGACGAAAACTCTTTTAGTGGGGGAGAGTTGTAACACCCCGAATAAAATAAGAGAATTATTTAAATTAAGTTAATAATATATTTAATAATTTAATTAAATAAATTGAATTATTGGATTATTATTATTATTATTATTTGGAATAATAATTATTTGGAAAATATATAAGTTGGGAATAAGGAAAAAGAGTTTTCATTTTGTAAAAGGGTTTTACGTGAAAACGGAGAAGCTGCAGAGAAGAAGAGAAAAGGGCAAAGAGGAAGAGCTAGAGAGCAAAGGTTGAAGAACGGAAAAGCTTGAAGCTCAAAGATTTGCCGGATTATCTCAGGTAAGGGGGGTTTATCGTCGTTTAATGGGTATTATAGATTAACATGTCATGGGTAGTGATAGCCGTTGAATTGACCCTAATTGGGATTTAGGATGCTGAGGAAATTGTGATGAATAAGTTGTGGGAAAACTGAAATTGAATCGATAATTGTATGTGTTGTGACTTTCCGAGAATGTAGCTTTTTACGGAAGTCGAATCGGAGGTCCGGAAGTCCTCCAACGGCGGAAAATGCGGAAACTCTGCATTCTGCCTTGTGTTAGCGCAGGAACTGCTGGTTTGTCTGCGTTAACCGGTTAACCCAGGGTGTTAACCGGTTAACACTGTTATATTTTGTGAAAATGTGCTGTTTTGCCTGCGTTAACCGGTTAACCCAGGGCGTTAACCGGTTAACACTGTTGCGTTTTGCCAGAAAATGTTTTTTCCTGCGTTAACCGGTTAACCCAGGGCGTTAACCGGTTAACACTGTTGCAGGGTGGAAAAATTGTTAATTTTTATGTTGTGAACCCAATTGGTGAGTGGCCTATTGTAGTTAATTGTGATGAGTACATTTGTTGAGTTTATGTTGTGAAATGTTGATGCAAATGTGTTGATAAGTTGTGTTAAAGTTGTTGGAAATACTAAGTTGTAGGCCGATGAGCCAAAGTTGATTATAAGTTGATTTTGTTGAAAAAGTTGTTGAAAATACTGAGTTGTAGGCTTGATGAGCCAAAGTTGATTTTAAGTTGTTTTGTTGAAAAAAAAGCTGTTGTGTTGCTGTTATTATTATGTTGTTGAAATTTCAAGTCGTACATGCCATATACATTTCATATGCATTGAGTCGGAGCTTTGCTCACATCACGTTGGCCTGGATTGGCAAAATTATGGAGCTTTGCTCACACCACGTTGGCCTGGATTGGCAAAATTATGGAGCTTTGCTCACACCACGGTTGCCTGGATTGGCAAATTTTAAGTTGAAAGTTGAAGGCTTATGCCTTGATGCCCACTAAACTGGCAATGATTTTAAGTTGGGAGTTTTACTCCGAATGGTACCACATGCATGACGAGTCGAGTCTCATTTGAGTTGCATTTTATGTTGTTGTTGAGTTGCATCTTATGTCGTTATTGAGTTGCATTTTACGTTGTTATTGAGTATATATTTGAGTTGATGTGCCGTTACTGAATGCATGATCTGATTAGGGTGATTAACGTGTAAATTTACTTAACATAACATGATAATTTATAATGTTTGTTATATCGATTGAGGAACTCACCCTTACAACTATTTTTCAGGTAACGAGCAATGAGTTGAGTAGAAGCTAATGCTTGGAGTCTAGAGTAGTCTACTTAGTGGGTCATGCTCTGATAGATGTAACATCGGGACGGGATGTTTTAATCGTTTTATTGTTGGTTGTTGAACTTTTTACATGTAATATGTTATATGTTGGAATGGTTGGTTGAATTATATCCGCTGCGAATTATGCAAACATGTTATTTTGATTAAATAAAGAGCATGACAGTTATTATGGTGTGAAGTTGTTATGTGACACCCTTGGTGCGTAATTACTCTGATTGTTATATGTTGTTATTTTAATATTAATATTTGGGGTATTTTAGAAGGGTGTTACATTTAACAGCAACATTTTCATCATTCACTTAATTCAATCAAATTTCATGGGATTAACAACAACATTTTCATTATTCCCACAATTCAATCAAATTTCATGGGTTTAACAACAACATTTTCATCATTCACACAATTTAATCAAATTTCTTGGGTTTAACAACAACATTTTCATCATTCGCAAAATTCAATCAAATTTCATGGTTTTAACAACATTTTCATCACTCACACAATTCAATTAAATTTCAAGTGTTTAATAACGACAACATTTTCATCATTCACACAATTCAATCAAATTGCATGGGTTTAACAACAAATTTTTATCATTCACATAATTCAATCAAATTCTATCGGTTTAAAAATGACATTTTCATCATTTATAGAATTCAATCAAATTTCACGGGTTTAATGACAACATTTTTATCATTCATACAATTCAATTAAATTTTATGAGTTTAACAACAACATTTTCATCATTCGCACAATTTAATCAAATTTCATGGGTTTAACAACAACAACATTTTCATCATTCACTCAATTCAATCAATATTCATGGGTTCAACGACAACAACATTTTCATTATTCACACAATTCTATCAATTTCATTGGTTTAACATCAACATTTTCATCATTCACACAATTCAATCAAATTTCATGAATTTGACAACAACAACATTTTCATCATTCATACAATTCAATCAAATTTCATATATTTAACAACAACATTTCCATTATTCACAAAATTCAATCAAGTTTTTTGGGTTTAACAACAAAATTTTCATCATTCACACAATTCAATCAAATTTCATGGGTTTAACATGAACATTTTCATCATTCTCATAATTCAATTAAATTTCATGTGTTTAACATCATCATTTTCATCATTCACACAATTCAATCAAATTTTATGAGTTTAACAACAACATTTTCATCATTCACACAATTCAATCAAATCTCATGGGTTTAACGACAACATTTCCATCATTCATAGAATTCAATCAAATTGCATGGGTTTAACGACAACATTTTCATCATTCGCACATTTCAATCAATTTTTATGAGTTTAACAACAACATTTTCATGAATCAGACAATTCAATCAAATTTCATGGGTTTAACAACTACATTTTCATCATTCAGACAATTCAATCAAATTTCATGGGTTTAACAACGACATTTTTATCATTCACAATATTAAATCAAATTCTATCGGTTTAAAAATAACATTTTCATCATTTACAGAATTCAATCAAATTTCACTGGTTTAACGACAACATTTTCATCATTCATACAATTCAATCAAATTTTATGAGTTTAACAACAACATTTTCATCATTCACACAATTCAATCAAATTTCATGGGTTTAACAACAACAACATTTTCATCATTCATACAATTCAATCAAATTTCATGGGTTCAACAACAACAACATTTTCATTATTCACACAATTCTATCAAATTTCATTGGTTTAACATCAACACTTTCATCATTCACACAATTCAATCAAATTTCATGAATTTAACAACAACAACATTTTCATCTTTCCCATAATTCAATCAAATTTGATGGGTTTAACAACTACATTTTCATCATTCAGACAATTCAATCAAATTTCATGGGTTTAATGATAACAACATTTTCATTATTCACACAATTCAATCAAATTTTTTGGGTTTAACAGCAACATTTCATCATTCACTTAATTCAATCAAATTTCATGGGATTAACAACAACATTTTCATTATTCCCACAATTCAATAAAATTTCATAGGTTTAACAACAACATTTTCATCATTCACACAATTTAATCAAATTTCATGGGTTTAACAACAACATTTTCATCATTCACAAAATTCAATCAAATTTCATGCTTTTAACAACATTTTCATCACTCACACAATTCAATTAAATTGCATGTGTTTAACAACAACAACATTTTCATCATTCACACAATTCAATCGAATTTCATGGGTTTAACAACAACATTTTTTTATCATTCACATAATTCAATCAAATTCTATCGGTTTAAAAATAACATTTTCATCATTTACAGAATTCAATCAAATCTCACGGGTTTAACGACAACATTTTCATCATTCATTCAATTCAATCAAAATTTATGAGTTTAACAGCAACATTTTCATCATTCACACAATTCAATCAAATTTCATGGGTTTAACAACAACAACATTTTCATCATTCATACAATTCAATCAAATTTCATGGGTTCAACATCAACAACATTTTCATCATTCACACAATTCTATCAAATTTCATTGGATTAACATCAACATTTTCATCATTCACACAATTCAATCAAATTTCATGAATTTCACAATAACAACATTTTCGTCGTTCACACAATTCAATCAAATTTCATGGGTTTAACAACAACGACATTTTCATCATTCATACAATTCAATCAAATTTCATGGGTTTAACGACAATATTTTCATCATTTACAGAATTCAATCAAATGCCATGGATTTAACAGGAACATTTTCATCATTCCCACAATTCAATCAAATTTCATGGGTTTCACATCAACATTTTCATCATTTACACAATTCAATCAAATTTCATAGGTTTAACAACAACATTTTCATTATTCCAATAATTCAATCAAATTTCATGGGTTTAACAACAACATTTTCATCATTCACACAATTTAATCAAATTTCTTGGGTTTAACAACAACATTTTCATCATTCGAAAAATTCAATCAAATTTCATGGTTTTGACAACATTTTCATCACTCACACAATTCAATTCAATTTCAAGTGTTTAATAACGACAACATTTTCATCATTCACACAATTCAATCAAATTGCATGGGTTTAACAACAAATTTTTATCATTCACATAATTCAATCAAATTCTATCGGTTTAAAAATGACATTTTCATCATTTATAGAATTCAATCAAATTTCACGGGTTTAACGACAACATTTTTATCATTCATACAATTCAATCAAATTTTATGAGTTTAACAACAACATTTTCATCATTCACACAATTTAATCAAATTTCATGGGTTTAACAACAACAACATTTTCATCATTCACTCAATTCAATCAAATTTCATGGGTTCAACGACAACAACATTTTCATTATTCACACAATTCTATCAATTTCATTGGTTTAACATCAACATTTTCATCATTCACACAATTCAATCAAATTTCATGAATTTGACAACAACAACATTTTCATCATTCATACAATTCAATCAAATTTCATATATTTAACAACAACATTTCCATTATTCACAAAATTCAATCAAGTTTTTTGGGTTTAACAACAAAATTTTCATCATTCACACAATTCAATCAAATTTCATGGGTTTAACATGAACATTTTCATCATTCTCATAATTCAATTAAATTTCATGGGTTTAACATCATCATTTTCATCATTCACACAATTCAATCAAATTTTATGAGTTTAACAACAACATTTTCATCATTCACACAATTCAATCAAATCTCATGGGTTTAACGACAACATTTCCATCATTCATAGAATTCAATCAAATTGCATGGGTTTAACGACAACATTTTCATCATTCGCACATTTCAATCAATTTTTATGAGTTTAACAACAACATTTTCATGAATCAGACAATTCAATCAAATTTGATGGGTTTAACAACTACATTTTCATCATTCAGACAATTCAATCAAATTTCATGGGTTTAATGATAACTGTAACACCCCAATTAAACTAAGCTAATTATTTAATTTAAATTAATATTTTATTTATTAATTTAATTGAATAATTGGAAGTTTGGATTATTATTATTTTATTATTATTTTGGAATAATAATTATTGGAATAATTATTTATTGGAATAATATATAAGTTGGAATTTAGAAAAATCCCATTTTTGGTAAAAAGGTTAATTTCACGTGAAAAGGGAAAAGAGGCAGAAAGGGCAAAAAGCCAGAGAACGAAGGTTGAAGGAAGGAGAAGCTTGGAGCTCGGAAGCTGCCGGATTAACTCAGGTAAGGGGGGTTTATCATCGGTTAAAGGGTATTATATGATAATATGTACTGGGTAGTGATAACCATTGGTTGTATCTCTGATTTGATTGATGCATGATGAATTTGTGAAATATTGGATGAATGAAATTGGATGAATGAAATTGGATGATAATTGAAAAGAATTCGTAGGAATTAGAAGAGATAATATTAGGATTGGGGAAGATGAATAGGATATGATTCGTGTAGATGATATGGACGATTATTTTGTGTAATTTGGACTGTGGAAGGTTGGATCGGATAGGTTTCGTAACAGAGAAAGCCATAGCAGATCTGAGAGTTCTGGTTTCTGGTCATACGCGTATGGCACTAGGCAATACGCGTATGAGCTGGCTGATACGCGTATGGAGGAGGCCTTACGCGTATGGGAGAAAAAGATGATATTTTGAACGTAAATTGGTATCTGTTGGTACGCGTAAGGGGAGATTGTTACGCGTAGCATACGCGTATGGGATAGGTGATATGCGTATGAGTTGGGCGAGGAAATGCGCAATACGCGTATGAGAGTGGGCATTACGCGTATGGGTTTGGCCAGGTTTGGGCAATACGCGTATGGCAGAGGCAATACGCGTATGGGCAGAATTGTGATTTTTCTGTGCTACTGTTGTGCAGTTTTTGGTTGTTTAGGCTGAGTGATGCGACTTAGCTGAGGCATGATGTGATAGGGATCATTTCCCGTTGTTTTGAGTGGTATAGGTATTAGTAGAGTGAGCTAATACTGTGTTTGATTATGTGGCATGATATGATATGCTTTTGTGATAAAACGTGTTAATGATGTGTGTTGGTATGCATGATGCTGTGATTGTATCAGTTGTGTATGCATTTGTGAATAGACTGTTTTGTGGCTAGAGTGTGAGCATGTGTCTATTCTGAATTCGTTGTGATGTTGCAATTGCTAGGTGATTAGCTTGCACATTGTGGCCCATTTGGGGTGGTAGCTAATTCCCATGGTGAGGAATTAGTGAGTTTAGTAATTATTGGACTGTTGTTGATTGTTTGCATGCTAGGTGAGTAGCGTGCATTTCATGGCCCATTTGGGGTGGTAGCTAATTCCCATGGTGAGGAATTAGTGAGTGAGTCACTATGTCTCAAATGAGTGGGACTAGTGAGCTTGGTAGCCGTGCCTGGATTTGGACGGTGAGGTTGAACTATATGTTCACAAATAGTCGGTACCGCATGCATAGAGTCTCATTGCATAATAAATGTATGGCATATAATATGAATGGATGTATTCCAGTATTATATGTGTGTTGTGTGTTGTGTTGTTGATGTTGAGTATGGTTGAGATTATATATATGCTATATGTTATTGTTGAATATGATGTTTGAACGGATACTGCCGTTGCTGAGTGTGTAGTCTGATTAGGGTGAATTAATGTGTTAATTACTTAGCATTACATGTTGTTCTATAATGCTTGTTATATTGATTGAGGAACTCACCCTTACACCTATTTTTCAGGTAACGAGAAATGAGTTGAGTAGAAGCTAATGCTTGGAGTCTAGAGTAGTTCTTATGGGTCATGCTCTGATAGATGTAACATCGGGAGGGGATGTCTTAATTGATTTGATATTGGTTGTTGATGATTTACATGTATTGTGTTACATGTTTTACATTGAGTTGAATTTTATTCCGCTGCGAATTATGCAAAGAACCTTATTTTGATTAAATAAATGAGCATGACAGGATATTTTAATGATTTTTATGAAATGATTGTGTGACACCCTTCGGGGCATAATTACTCTGATTTGATATGTTATATATTTTAATTAAATATTTTGGGGTATTTAGAAGGGTGTTACATTAGTGGTATCAGAGCATAGTTGGTCGTGTCGAGTCGTAGTTATTCTGTTTCCCCTGTACGGGATAGGCGTGTGTAACCCTATCAGTACTTATTTGTTTAGCTTGTTTGGGTTTTCAGAATAGAGATGGCTGGAAGAGGTAGAGATGATGCTGCGATTGCTGAGGCTCTGGGTATGCTAGCTGGAGTACTTGGAGGAAATCCGAATGTTGTGGGAATGGGAGTTGCTCGTCAACTGAGTGAGTTCCAGAAGAACAACCCTCCAATGTTCAAGGGAGCATACGATCCAGATGGTGCTCAGAAGTGGTTGAAGGAGATTGAGAGGATCTTCCGAGTGACTGAGTGTGCCGATAACCAGAAGGTCAGGTTCGGTACGCATATGCTGTCAGAAGAAGCTGATGATTGGTGGGTTGCTACCCGCACTGAGTTGGAAACCGCTGGGAATGCTGAGATTACTTGGGCAGTGTTCAGAGAGAGATTTCTGAGGAAGTACTTTCCAGAGGATGTCAGAGGGAAGAAAGAGATAGAGTTCTTGGAATTGAAGCAGGGTAACAAGTCTGTTACTGAGTATGCTGCTAAGTTCACAGAGCTGTCGAAGTATTATACTCCCTATGCTGAGGCTGCTGGGGAATTTTCCAAATGTGTGAAGTTTGAGAACGGGTTGCGTCCCGAGATCAAGCAGGCGATTGGGTATCAAAGGATTAGAGTGTTTTCTGATTTGGTTGACTGTTGCAGGATTTTCGAACAGGATTCCAAGGCTAGAGCAGAGAGCTATCAGCAAAGGGTTGATAGGAAAGGTAAGAGTCAGAATGACCGTGGAAAACCGTATGCAGCTGGCAAAGGTTTTCAGAGACAGAGTGGGATGAAGAGGCCTAGTGGGGGGGGACTCTAGTGCTCCTGCTAAGTGTTACAGATGTGGTCAGGCTGGACATCGTATCCATGAGTGTACCAGTAATGAGAAGAAATGTTTCAAGTGTGGAAAAGGTGGTCATTTAACTGCAGATTGCCGGTTGAAGGCTGTGACTTGTTTCAACTGTGGAGAGTTGGGTCATATCAGTCCACAGTGTCCTAAGCCGAAGAAAGAGAATCAGTCGGGAGGCAAGGTTTTTGCTTTATCAGGTTCTGAGACTTCTGCAGATGATCGTTTGATCCGAGGTACGTGTTATATTAATGGCTTTCCTCTTGTAGCTATTATTGACACAGGTGCGACTCATTCCTTTATATCTTTGGATTGCGCTGTGAAACTTAAGTTAGAGATATCTAAGATGTTTGGAAGTATGGTGATTGATACTCCTGCGAAGGGTTCAGTAACTACTACTTCAGTTTGTCTAAGTTGCCCTTTGAGTATTTTTGGTAAGGACTTTGGGATAGACCTTGTGTGTCTTCCGCTAGTGCAGATTGATGTTATTCTGGGTATGAACTGGTTGGTGTTTAACCGAGTTTCTATCAACTGTTTTGATAAGACAGTGATATTCCCTGAGATTGAGGAAGGAAAGAGTTTGTTTCTATCAGCAGGCAAGTGAATGAGGAAGTAGCAGATGGGGCAGAGTTGTTTATGCTGTTAGCGACTTTGGAGGCTAAAGATAAACTGGTGATTGGCGATCTAGCTGTGGTGTGTGATTTTCCTGATGTGTTTCCAGGAGAAGTGAATGAATTGCCGCCAGAGCGTGAAGTTGAGTTCTCGATTGATTTGGTACCTGGTACTAGACCGATATCGATGGCTCCATATCGTATGTCTGCTGTTGAGTTAGCCGAATTGAAGAGTCAGTTGGAAGATCTGTTGGATAAGAAATTCATTCACACAATTCAATCAAATTTCCTGAATTTAACAACAACAACATTTTCATCATTCACACAATTCAATCAAATTTCATATATTTAACAACAACATCTTCATCATTAACCCAATTGAATCAAATTTTATGGGTTTAACGACAACATTTTCATCATTCACACAATTCAATCAAATTTCATGGGTTTAACATCAACATTTTTATCATTCACACAATTCAATCAAATTTCATGGGTTTAACAACGACAGTTTCATCATTCACACAATTCAATCAAATTTCATGGATTTAACAACAATAACATTTCGGTCATTCCCACAATTCAATCAAATTTTATGGGTTTAACAATAACATTTTCATCATTCACACAATTCAATCAAACTCCCTGGATTTAACAGAAACATTTTCATCATTCCCACAATTCAATCAAATTTCATGGGTTTAACATCAACGTTTTCATCATTCACACAATTCAATCATATCTCATAGGTTTAACAACAACATTTTCATTATTCCAACAATTCAATCAAATTTTATGGGTTTAACAACAACATTTTCATTATTCACACAACTCAATCAAATTTCATGGGTTTAATAGAACATTTTCATCATTTCCATAATTCAACCAAATTTCATGGGTTTAACATCTACATTTTCATCATTCAGACAATTCAATCATATTTCATGGGTTTAATGATAACAACATTTTCATTATTCACACAATTCAATCAAATTTCTTGGGTTTAACAGCAACATTTTCATCATTCACTTAATTCAATCAAATTTCATGGGATTAACAACAACATTTTCATTAATCCCACAATTCAATAAAATTTCATGGGTTTAACAACAACATTTTTATCATTCACACAATTTAATCAAATTTCATGGATTTAACAACAACATTTTCGTCATTCGCAAAATTCAATCAAATTTCATGGTTTTAACAACATTTTCATCACTCACACAATTCAATTAAATTGCATGTGTTTAACAACAACAATATTTTCATCATTCACACAATTCAATCAAATTTCATGGGTTTAACAACAACATTTTTTTATCATTCACATAATTCAATCAAATTCTATCGGTTTAAAAATAACATTTTCATCATTTACAGAATTCAATCAAATCTCACGGGTTTAACGACAACATTTTCATCATTCATTCAATTCAATCAAATTTTATGAGTTTAACAACAACATTTTCATCATTCACACAATTCAATCAAATTTCATGGGTTTAACAACAACAACATTTTCATCATTCATACAATTCAATCAAATTTCATGGGTTCAACATCAACAACATTTTCATCATTCACATAATTCTATCAAATTTCATTGGATTAACATCAACATTTTCATCATTCACACAATTCAATCAAATTTCATGAATTTCACAATAACAACATTTTCGTCGTTCACACAATTCAATCAAATTTCATGGGTTTAAGAACAACATTTTTATCGTTCTCACAACTCAATCAAATTTCATGGGTTTAACGACAATATTTTCATCATTTACAGAATTCAATCAAATGCCATGGATTTAACAGGAACATTTTCATCATTCCCACAATTCAATCAAATTTCATGGGTTTCACATCAACATTTTCATCATTTACACAATTCAATCAAATTTCATAGGTTTAACAACAACATTTTCATTATTCCAATAATTCAATCAAATTTCATGGGTTTAACAACAACATTTTCATTATTCACACATCTCAATCAAATTTCACGGGTTTAAAAGAACATTTTCATCATTCCCATTATTCTTTCAAATTTTATTGGTTTAACAACTACATTTTCATCATTCAGACAATTCAATCAAATTTCATGGGTTTAATCATAACACCATTTTCATTATTCACACAATTCAATCAAATTTCTTGGGTTTAACAGCAACATTTTCATCATTCACTTAATTCAATCAAATTTCATGGGATTAACAACAACATTTTCATTATTCCCACAATTCAATCAAATTTCATGGGTTTAACAACAACATTTTCATCATTCACACAATTTAATCAAATTTCTTGGGTTTAACAACAACATTTTCATCATTCGCAAAATTCAATCAAATTTCATGGTTTTAACAACATTTTCATCACTCACACAATTCAATTAAATTTCAAGTGTTTAATAATGACAACATTTTCATCATTCACACAATTCAATCAAATTGCATGGGTTTAACAACAAATTTTTATCATTCACATAATTCAATCAAATTCTATCGGTTTAAAAATGACATTTTCATCATTTATAGAATTCAATCAAATTTCACGGGTTTAACGACAACATTTTTATCATTCATACAATTCAATCAAATTTTATGAGTTTAACAACAACATTTTCATCATTCACACAATTTAATCAAATTTCATGGGTTTAACAACAACAACATTTTCATCATTCACTCAATTCAATCAAATTTCATGGGTCCAACGACAACAACATTTTCATTATTCACACAATTCTATCAAATTTCATTGGTTTAACATCAACATTTTCATCATTCACACAATTCAATCAGATTTCATGAATTTAACAACAACAACATTTTCATCATTCATACAATTCAATCAAATTTCATATATTTAACAACAACATTTCCATTATTCACACAATTCATTCAAGTTTTTTGGGTTTAACAACAAAATTTTCATCATTCACACAATTCAATCAAATTTCATGGGTTTAACATGAACATTTTCATCATTCTCATAATTCAATTAAATTTCATGGTTTAACATCATCATTTTCATCATTCACACAATTCAATCAATTTTATGAGTTTAACAACAACATTTTCATCATTCACACAATTCAATCAAATCTCATGGGTTTAACGACAACATTTCCATCATTCATAGAATTTAATCAAATTGCATGGGTTTAACGACAACATTTTCATCATTTGCACATTTCAATCAATTTTTATGAGTTTAACAACAACATTTTCATGAATCAGACAATTAAATCAAATTTGATGGGTTTAACAACTACATTTTCATCATTCAGACAATTCAATCAAATTTCATGGGTTTAATGATAACAACATTTTCATTATTCACACAATTCTATCAAACTTCATTGGCTTAACATCAAGATTTTCATCATTCACACAATTCAATCAAATTTCCTGAATTTAACAACAACAACATTTTCATCATTCACACAATTCAATCAAATTTCATATATTTAACAACAACATCTTCATCATTAACCCAATTGAATCAAATTTGATGGGTTTAACGACAACATTTTCATCATTCACACAATTCAATCAAATTTCATGGGTTTAACATCAACATTTTTATCATTCACACAATTCAATCAAATTTCATGGGTTTAACAACGACAGTTTCATCATTCACACAATTCAATCAAATTTCATGGATTTAACAACAATAACATTTCGGTCATTCCCACAATTCAATCAAATTGTATGGGTTTAACAATAACATTTTCATCATTCACACAATTCAATCAAACTCCCTGGATTTAACAGAAACATTTTCATCATTCCCACAATTCAATCAAATTTCATGGGTTTAACATCAACGTTTTCATCATTCACACAATTCAATCATATCTCATAGGTTTAACAACAACATTTTCATTATTCCAACAATTCAATCAAATTTTATTGGTTTAACAACAACATTTTCATTATTCACACAACTCAATCAAATTTCATGGGTTTAATAGAACATTTTCATCATTCCCATAATTCAACCAAATTTCATGGGTTTAACAACTACATTTTCATCATTCAGACAATTCAATCATATTTCATGGGTTTAATGATAACAACATTTTCATTATTCACACAATTCAATCAAATTTCTTGGGTTTAACAGCAACATTTTCATCATTCACTTAATTCAATCAAATTTCATGGGATTAACAACAACATTTTCATTAATCCCACAATTCAATAAATTTCATGGGTTTAACAACAACATTTTTATCATTCACACAATTTAATCAAATTTCATGGATTTAACAACAACATTTTCATCATTCGCAAAATTCAATCAAATTTCATGGTTTTAACAACATTTGCATCACTCATACTATTCAATTAAATTTCATGTGTTTAACAACAACAACATTTTCATCATTCACACAATTCAATCAAATTTGATGGGTTTAACAACAACATTTTTATCTTTCACATTATTCAATCAAATTCTATCGGTTTAAAAAAAACATTTTCATCATTTACAGAATTCAATCAAATTTCACTGGTTTAACGACAAGATTTTCATCATTCATACAATTCAATCAAATTTTATGAGTTTAACAACAACATTTTCATCATTCACACAATTCAATCAAATTTCATGGGTTTAACAACAACATTTTCATCATTCATACAATTCAATCAAATTTCATGGGTTCAACAACAACAACATTTTCATTATTCACACAATTCTATCAAATTTCATTGGTTTAACATCAACACTTTCATCATTCACACAATTCAATCAAATTTCATGAATTTAACAACAACAACATTTTCATCATTCACACAATTCAATCAAATTTCATGGATTTAAGAACAATATTTTTATCGTTCACACAACTCAATCAAATTTTACGGGTTTAACGACAATATTTTCATCATTCACAGAATTCAATCAAACTCCCTGGATATAACAGAAACATTTTCATCATTCCCACAATTCAATCAAATTTCATGGGTTTAACATCAACGTTTTCATCATTCACACAATTCAATCAAATCTCATAGGTTTAACAACAACATTTTCATTATTCCAACAATTCAATCAAATTTTATGGGTTTAACAACAACATTTTCAGTATTCACACAACTCAATCAAATTTCATGGGTTTAATAGAACATTTTCATCATTCCCATAATTCAACCAAATTTCATGGGTTTAACAACAACATTTTCGTCATTCGCAAAATTCAATCAAATTTCATGGTTTTAACAACATTTTCATCACTCACACAATTCAATTAAATTGCATGTGTTTAACAACAACAACATTTTCATCATTCACACAATTCAATCAAATTTCATGGGTTTAACAACAACAACATTTTCATCATTCATACAATTCAATCAAATTTCATGGGTTCAACAACAACAACATTTTCATTATTCACACAATTCTATCAAATTTCATTGGTTTAACATCAACACTTTCATCATTCACACAATTCAATCAAATTTCATGAATTTAACAACAACAACATTTTCATCATTCACACAATTCAATCAAATTTCTTGGATTTAAGAACAATATTTTTATCGTTCACACAACTCAATCAAATTTTATGGGTTTAACGACAATATTTTCATCATTCACAGAATTCAATCAAACTCCCTGGATATAACAGAAACATTTTCATCATTCCCACAATTCAATCAAATTTCATGGGTTTAACATCAACGTTTTCATCATTCACACAATTCAATCAAATCTCATAGGTTTAACAACAACATTTTCATTATTCCAACAATTCAATCAAATTTTATGGTTTAACAACAACATTTTCAGTATTCACACAACTCAATCAAATTTCATGGGTTTAATAGAACATTTTCATCATTCCCATAATTCAACCAAATTTCATGGGTTTAAACAACAACATTTTCGTCATTCGCAAATTCAATCAAATTTCATGGTTTTAACAACATTTTTCATCACTCACACAATTCAATTAAATTTGCATGTGTTTAACAACAACAACATTTTCATCATTCACACAATTCAATCAAATTTCATGGGTTTAACAACAACAACATTTTCATCATTCATACAATTCAATCAAATTTCATGGGTTCAACAACAACATTTTCATTATTCCACAATTCTATCAAATTCATGGGTTTAACATCAACACTTTCATCATTCACACAATTCAATCAAATTTCATGAATTTAACAACAACAACATTTTCATCATTCACACAATTCAATCAAATTTCTTGGTTTAAGAACAATATTTTTTCGTTCACACAACTCAATCAAATTTTATCGGGTTAAACGACAATATTTCATCATTCACAGAATTCAATCAAACTCCCTGGATATAACAGAACATTTTCATCATTCCCACAATTCAATCAAATTTCATGGGTTTAACATCAACGTTTTCATCATTCACACAATTCAATCAAATCTCATAGTTTAACAAAACATTTTCATTATTCCAACAATTCAATCAAATTTTATGGGTTTAACAACAACATTTTCAGTATTCACACAACTCAATCAAATTTCATGGGTTTAATAGAACATTTTCATCATTCCATAATTCAACCAAATTTCATGGGTTTAACAACAACATTTTCGTCATTCGCAAAATTCAATCAAATTTCATGGTTTTACAACATTTTCATCACTCACACAATTCAATTAATTGCATGTTTAACAACAACAACATTTTCATCATTCACACAATTCAATCAAATTTCATGGGTTTAACAACAACAACATTTTCATCATTCATACAATTCAATCAAATTTCATGGGTTCAACAACAACAACATTTTCATTATTCACACAATTCTATCAAATTTCATTGGTTTAACATCAACACTTTCATCATTCACACAATTCAATCAAATTTCATGAATTTAACAACAACAACATTTTCATCATTCACACAATTCAATCAAATTTCTTGGATTTAAGAACAATATTTTTATCGTTCACACAACTCAATCAAATTTTACGGGTTTAACGACAATATTTTCATCATTCACAGAATTCAATCAAACTCCCTGTATAACAGAAACATTTTCATCATTCCCACAATTCAATCAAATTTCATGGGTTTAACATCAACGTTTTCATCATTCACACAATTCAATCAAATCTCATAGGTTTAACAACAACATTTTCATTATTCCAACAATTCAATCAAATTTTATGGGTTTAACAACAACATTTTCAGTATTCACACAACTCAATCAAATTTCATGGGTTTAATAGAACATTTTCATCATTCCCATAATTCAACCAAATTTCATGGGTTTAACAACAACATTTTCGTCATTCGCAAAATTCAATCAAATTTCATGGTTTTAACAACATTTTCATCACTCACACATTCAATTAAATTGCATGTGTTTAACAACAACAACATTTTCATCATTCACACAATCAATCAAATTTCATGGGTTTAACAACAACAACATTTTCATCATTCATACAATTCAATCAAATTCATGGGTTCAACAACAACACATTTTCATTATTCACACAATTCTATCAAATTTCATTGGTTTAACATCAACACTTTCATCATTCACACAATTCAATCAAATTTCATGAATTAACAACAACAACATTTTCATCATTCACACAATTCAATCAAATTTCTTGGATTTAAGAACAATATTTTTATCGTTCACACAACTCAATCAATTTCACGGGTTTACGACAATATTTTCATCATTCACAGAATTCAATCAAACTCCCTGGATATAACAGAAACATTTTCATCATTCCCACAATTCAATCAAATTTCATGGGTTTACATCAACGTTTTCATCATTCACACAATTCAATCAAATCTCATAGGTTTAACAACAACATTTTCATTATTCCAACAATTCAATCAAATTTTATGGGTTTAACAACAACATTTTCAGTATTCACACAACTCAATCAAATTTCATGGGTTTAATAGAACATTTTCATCATTCCATAATTCAACCAATTTCATGGGTTTAACAACAACATTTTCGTCATTCGCAAATTCAATCAAATTTCATGGTTTTAAACAACATTTTCATCACTCACACAATTCAATTAAATTGCATGTGTTTAACAACAACATTTTCATCATTCACACAATTCAATCAAATTTCATGGGTTTTAACAACAACAACATTTCATCATTCATACAATTCAATCAAATTTCATGGGTCAACAACAACAACATTTTCATTATTCACACATTCTATCAAATTTCATTGGTTTAACATCAACACTTTCATCATTCACACAATTCAATCAAATTTCATGAATTTAACAACAACAACATTTTCATCATTCACACAATTCAATCAAATTTCTTGGATTTAAGAACAATATTTTTATCGTTCACACAACTCAATCAAATTTTACGGGTTTAACGACAATATTTTCATCATTCACAGAATTCAATCAAACTCCCTGGATATAACAGAAACATTTTCATCATTCCCACAATTCAATCAAATTTCATGGGTTTAACATCAACGTTTTCATCATTCACACAATTCAATCAAATCTCATAGGTTTAACAACAACATTTTCATTATTCAACAATTCAATCAAATTTTATGGTTAACAACAACATTTTCAGTATTCACACAACTCAATCAAATTTCATGGGTTTTAATAGAACATTTTCATCATTCCATAATTCAACCAAATTTCATGGGTTTAACAACAACATTTCGTCATTCGCAAAATTCAATCAAATTTCATGGTTTTAACAACATTTTCATCACTCACACAATTCAATAAATGCATGTGTTTAACAACAACAACATTTTCATCATTCACACAATTCAATCAAATTTCATGGGTTTAACAACAACAACATTTTCATCATTCATACAATTCAATCAAATTTCATGGGTTCAACAACAACAACATTTTCATTATTCACACAATTCTATCAAATTTCATTGGTTTAACATCAACACTTTCATCATTCACACAATTCAATCAAATTTCATGAATTTAACAACAACAACATTTTCATCATTCACACAATTCAATCAAATTTCATGGATTTAAGAACATATTTTTATCGTTCACACAACTCAATCAATTTTACGGGTTTAACGACAATATTTTCATCATTCACAGAATTCAATCAAACTCCCTGGATTTAACAGAAACATTTTCATCATTCCCACAATTCAATCAAATTTCATGGGTTTAACATCAACGTTTTCATCATTCACACAATTCAATCAAATCTCATAGGTTTAAACAACATTTTTCATTATTCCAACAATTCAATCAAATTTATGGGTTTAACAACAACATTTTCAGTATTCACACAACTCAATCAAATTTCATGGGTTTAATAGAACATTTTCATCATTCCCATAATTCAACCAAATTTCATGGGTTTAACAACAACATTTTCGTCATTCGCAAAATTCAATCAAATTTCATGGTTTTAACAACATTTTCATCACTCACACAATTCAATTAAATTGCATGTGTTTAACAACAACAACATTTTCATCATTCACACAATTCAATCAAATTTCATGGGTTTAACAACAACAACATTTTCATCATTCATACAATTCAATCAAATTTCATGGGTTCAACAACAACAACATTTTCATTATTCACACAATTCTATCAAATTTCATTGGTTTAACATCAACCTTTCATCATTCACACAATTCAATCAAATTTCATGAATTTAACCACAACAACATTTTCATCATTCACACAATTCAATCAATTTCATTGGATTTAAGAACAATATTTTTATATCGTTCACACACTCAATCAATTTTACGGTTTAACGACAATATTTTCATCATTCACAGAATTCAATCAAACCCCTGGATATAACAGAAACATTTTCATCATTCCCACAATTCAATCAAATTTCATGGGTTTAACATCAACGTTTTCATCATTCACACAATTCAATCAAATCTCATAGGTTTAACAACAACATTTTCATTATTCCAACAATTCAATCAAATTTTATGGGTTTAACAACAACATTTTCAGTATTCACACAACTCAATCAAATTTCATGGGTTTAATAGAACATTTTCATCATTCCCATAATTCAACCAAATTTCATGGTTTTAACAACAACATTTTCATCATTCGCAAATTCAATCAAATTTCACGGTTTTAACAACATTTTCATCACTGACACAATTCAATCAAATTGCATGTGTTTTAAAACACAACATTTTCATCATTCACACAATTCAATCAAATTTCATGGTTTAACAACAACACATTTTCATCATTCATACAATTCAATCAAATTTCATGGGTTCAACAACACCAACATTTTCATTATTCACACAATTCTATCAAATTTCATTGGTTTAAACATCAACACTTTCATCATTCACACAATTCAATCAAATTTCATGAATTTAACAACAACAATATTTTCATCATTCACACAATTCAATCAAATTTCATGGATTTAAGAACAATATTTTTTATCGTTCACACAACTCAATCAATTTTATGGGTTTAACGACAATTATTCATCATTCACAGAATTCAATCAAACTCCCTGTATAACAGAAACATTTTCATCATTCCCACAATTCAATCAAATTTCATGGTTTAACATCAACGTTTTCATCATTCACACACAATTCAATCAAATCTCATAGGTTTAACAATAACATTTTCATTATTCCAACAATTCAATCAAATTTTATGGGTTTAACAACAACATTTTCAGTATTCACACAACTCAATCAAATTTCATGGTTTAATAGAACATTTTCATCATTCCCATAATTCAACAAATTTCATGGGTTTAACAACAACATTTTCGTCATTCGCAAAATTCAATCAAATTTCATGGTTTTAACAACATTTTCATCACTCACACAATTCAATTAAATTTGCATGTGTTTAACAACAACAACATTTTCATCATTCACACAATTCAATCAAATTTCATGGTTTAACAACAACAACATTTTCATCATTCATACAATTCAATCAATTTCATGGGTTCACATCAACAACATTTTCATCATTCACACAATTCTATCAAATTTCATTGGATTAACATCAACATTTTCATCATTCACACAATTCAATCAAATTTCATGAATTTCACAATAACAACATTTTCGTCGTTCACACAATTCAATCAAATTTCATGGGTTTAAGAACACATTTTTATCGTTCTCACAACTCAATCAA
>NW_026113333.1:0-28883 GCF_024323335.1 Lathyrus oleraceus | reverse complement strand
ATAAGTGTTTCAATTATTAATATCCATCATATGCCATTTTTTTCTATTTTGATATTTTATTATTATTTGCTTTCTCTATTTTGTACTTTCATTCTTATTTTATTCTTGCTTTTTGTTTAATTTTATAAAACAATTGGTAGATTCATTTAAAATTAAGAAAGATATAATCCACAAGTATAAAAACTTCTCAAATAATTTTCACATATCGAAAACCAGTTTGAAAAATTCTGATGAAACTTCTTTATTGACATAATCTTATAGTAGACCTTTCATCAATGTTAATAAGTACTCATGTACTGAGCATTAATCATTAACTTATGTAAAAAATAATTATTCTCTGAATTTTATCTAGCCCAATCCACCTAGTGGAACTTCTTGACAGTAGCTCAACAACACTGATGTGAAAGATCAGATAAAGTTGCAACCATAAAGCATACTTAGAACTCTTATCCCTGGATGGGAACATAAGCTATGATAACAATTGTTAGAAAATATCAACATGGAGAAATTAAAATAACACATACACAAAACACCAAGGACATAACATGGAAATTCCAAATTCAGAGAGAAAATATAACAGTCGCTGTCAAATGACAACCAAAGAAAAACAAGTGAAATTTTTACAACGCATAATTACCCTCAGCCACCCCCAGACCCCCGAGTACACCCACACCTCAAAGCAAGTACATAATTACATCTCACACACTCTAACAAGAGAGTATAAAATCAAATTTGTAGATTATAAAAAATATTTATTAATAAAATAATTAATATCCATTATATGCCATATTTTTCTATTTTGATATTTTTACTTATTTGCTTTCTCTATTTGTACTCTCATTCTTATTTTATTCTTGCTTTTTATTTAATTTTATAAAACAATTGTTAGATTCAGTTCAAAATTAAAAAAATAATATTCAACAAGTATAAAAATTCTAAATAATTTCCACATATCGAAAACCAGTTTGAAAAATTATGATGAAACTTCTTTGTTGACATAGTATTATTGTAGACCTTTCATTAATGTTAATAAATACTCATGTACTGAGCATTAATCAATATATTATGTAATCCTTGTCATATCAGCACATATTTGATTTGAACTTTCCACATGTAAAAAATAATTATTCTCTCAAATTTTATCTAGCCCAATCCATATAGTGGAAACTTCTGACAGTAGCTCAATAACACTTGATCTGAAAGCTCAGATAAAGTCGCACCATAAAGCATACTTAGAACTCTTATCCCTGGATGGAACCAAAGCTATGATAAAAATGTTATAAAATATCAACATGGAGAAATTAAAATAACACATACACAAACACAAGGGCATAACATGGAAACTCCAATTCAGAGAGAAAAATATAATAGTCGCTGTCAAATGGCAACCAAAGAAAAGACTGTAAAAATGTTACAACGCGTAATTTACCCCAACCACCCCAGACCCCGAGTACATCCACACCTCAAAACAAAGACCATAATTACATCTCACAACACTATAACACAAGAGTATAAGCGAATTAAAAATAGAAGACGCCAAATACAAGTTTAAAGTATTTTTGACTGATGCATTTTATAATGAATAAATTGAATCCATTATATAGTCTTAAACTCCCTCTTCCTTTACAAAACTAAATGGTGTGAGACTTGTTGAACATGTATATTTTCAATCTATACTAACATATTTGTGGTGATTTGGAAGAATTTAGTCTATTAATCTAAAGAAATTGAGTTCAAATCTTGAGAGATACAATTGTAAAATAGTCATTAGTGTCATTTTAATTAATAATTTGTTTCCATCTCTAATATATATGTATTGAATTAAATTAGTTGAATAACCCAAATGTTGCTGTGGTGTAGTGGTTATCACGTAAGTACTACACACTGAAGGTCTCCAGTTCAAATCTAGGCAGCAACATATGTATTTATTATTATTATTTCATATTAATAGCCTTTCTTTTCTTCCTATTTTTAATTTTTGATCATTTTATTTCAATATTTTGTTCTTGCTTTTTTCCATTGTTTAAAATAAATGGTAGATTCATTTCAAAATTAAGAAAAATAAATTTGTACAACTATAAAATCTACATTTGTTGAATATAAAAATATTTATTAATTAAATTATTAAATTATTGTATTTATGTTTTTCTTACTATTATTTAGTATTAATATCAGTGTTTCAATTATTAATATCCATCATATGCCATTTTTTTCTATTTTGATATTTTATTATTATTTGCTTTCTCTATTTTGTACTTCATTCTTATTTTATTCTTGCTCTTTTGTTTAATTTTATAAAACAATTGTTAGATTCATTTAAAAATAAGAAAAATTATAATCCACAAGTATAAAAACTTCTCAAATAATTTCCACATATCGAAAAACCAGTTTGAAAAATTCTATTGAAACTTCTTTATTGACATAATCTTATAGTAGACCTTTCAACAATGTTAATAACTACTCATGTACTGAGCATTAATCATTAACTTATGTAAAAAAATAATTATTCTCTCAATTTTATCTAGCCCAATCCACCTATTGGAACTTCTGACAGTAGCTCAACAACACTTGATGTGAAAGATCAGATAAAGTTGCAACCATAAAGCATACTTAGAACTCTTATCCCTGGATGGAACCATAAGCTATGATAACAATTGTTAGAAAATATCAACATGGAAAAATTAAAATAACACATACACAAACAGAAGGACATAACATGGAAATTCCAAATTCAGAGAGAAAAATATAACAGTCGTTGTCAAATGACAACCAAAGAAAAGACTGTAAAAAATTGTTACAATTACAAAAAACAACAAACCAACAAAACAAGTTACACAAGAAAAACGCATAATTTACCCTCAACCACCCCTAGACCCCGAGTACATCCACACCTCAAAACAAGTACATAATTACATCTCACAACACTATAGACAAGAGTATAAGCGAATTAAAATAGAAGACGCCAAATACAAGTTTAAAGTATTTTTGACTGATGCATTTATAATGAATAAATTGATCCATTATATAGTCTTAAACTCCCTCTTTCCTTTACAAAATTAAATGGTGTGAGACTTGTTTTAAACATGTATATTTTCAATCTATACTTATCATTATTTTGGTGATTTGGAAGAATTTATTCTATTAATCTAAAAGAAATTGACTTCAAATCTTGAGAGATACAATTGTAAAATAGTCATTAGTGTCATTTTAATTAATAATTTGTTTCCATCTCTAATATATATGTATTGAATTAATTAGTTGAATAACCCAGTGTTGTGTGTGTAGTGGTTATCACGTCAGTCTTACACACTGAAGGTCTCAAGTTCAATCTTGGCAGCAACAATGTATTTATTACTATTATTTCATATTAATAGCGTTGTTTAAATAATTAATATACATCATAAGCCTTTTTTTTTTGTGTTTTTTTTTTTTTGTTTATTTTTTTTTTTTTTTTTTTCTTTTTTTTTTTTTTTTTTTTCCTTCCTATTTTTAATTTTTGATCATTTTATTACTATATTTTGTTCTTGCTTTTTTTTCCATTGTATAAATAAATGGTAGATTCATTTCAAAATAAGAAAAATAAATTTCTACAAGTATAAAATCTACATTTGTTGAATATAAAAATATTTATTAATAAAAATAATTAAATTATTTATTTATGTTTTCTTACTATTATTTAATATTAATATAAGTGTTTCAATTATTAATATCCCTCATATGCCATTTTTTTCTATTTTGATATTTTATTATTATTTGCTTTCTCTATTTTGTACTTTCATTCTTATTTATTCTTGCTCTTTGTTTAATTTTATAAAACAATTGTTAGATTCATTAAAATTAAGAAAAATTATAATCCACAAGTATAAAAACTTCTAAATAATTTCACATATCGAAAAACCAGTTTGAAAAATTCTATTGAAACTTCTTTATTGACATAATCTTATAGTAGACCTTTCAAACAATGTTAATAAATACTCATGTACTTGCATTAATCATTAACTTATGTAAAAAATAATTATTCTCTCAATTTTATCTAGCCCAATCCACCATTGGAACTTCTGACAGTAGCTCAACAACACTTGATGTGAAGATCAGATAAAGTTGCAACCATAAAGCATACTTAGAACTCTTATCCCTGGATGGAACCATAAGCTATGATAACAATTGTTTAGAAAATATCAACATGGAAAAATTAAAATAACACATACACAAACAGAAGGACATAACATGGAAATTCCAAATTCAGAGAGAAAAAATATAACAGTCGTTGTCAAATGACAACCAAAGAAAAGACTGTAAAAATTGTTACAACGCATAATTTACCCTCAACACCCCTAGACCCCGAGTACATCCACACCTCAAAACAAGTACATAATTACATCTCACAACACTATAAGACAAGAGTATAAGCGAATTAAAAATAGAAGACGCCAAATACAAGTTTAAAGTATTTTTGACTGATGCATTTTATAATGAATAAATTGAATCCATTATATAGTCTTAAACTCCTCTTTCCTTTACAAAATTAAATGGTGTGAGACTTGTTAAACATGTAATTTTCAATCTATACTAACATATTTTGGTGATTTGGAAGAATTTAGTCTATTAATCTAAAGAAATTGAGTTCAAATCTTGAGAGATACAATTGTAAAATAGTCATTAGTGTCATTTAATTAATAATTTGTTTCCATCTCTAATATCTATGTATTGAATTAAATAGTTTGAATAACCTAGATTTTGTTGTGGTGTAGTGGTTATCACGTCAGTCTTACACACTGAAGGTCTCCAGTTCAATCCTGGGCAGAAATATGTATTTATTACTATTATTCATATTAATAGCGTTGTTTAAATAATTAATATACATCATAAGCCTTTTTTTTCTTCCTATTTTTAATTTTGATCATTTATATCTATATTTTGTTCTTGCTTTTTTTCCATTGTATAAAATAAATGGTAGATTCATTTCAAAATAAGAAAAATAAATTTCTACAAGTATAAAATCTACATTTGTTGATATAAAAATATTTATTAATAAAAATAATTAAATTATTTATTTATGTTTTTCTTACTATTATTAATATTAATATAAGTGTTTCAATTATTAATATCCATCATATGCCATTTTTTTCTATTTTGATATTTTATATTATTTGCTTTCTCTATTTTGTACTTTCATTCTTATTTTATTCTTGCTCTTTTGTTTAATTTTATAAAACAATTGTTAGATTCATTTAAAAATTAAGAAAAATTATAATCCACAAGTATAAAAACTTCTCAAATAATTTCCACATATCGAAAACCAGTTTGAAAAATTCTATTGAAACTTCTTTGTTGACATAATCTTATAGTAGACCTTTCAACAATGTTAATAAATACTCATGTACTGAGCATTAATCATTAACTTATGTAAAAAATAATTATTCTCTCAATTTTATCTAGCCCAATCCACCTATTGGAACTTCTGACAGTAGCTCAACAACACTTGATGTGAAAGATCAGATAAAGTTGCAACCATAAAGCATACTTAGAACTCTTATCCCTGGATGGAACCATAAGCTATGATAACAATTGTTAGAAAATATCAACATGGAAAAATTAAAATAACACAGACACAAACAGAAGGACATAACATGGAAATTCCAAATTCAGAGAGAAAAATATAACAGTCGTTGTCAAATGACAACCAAAGAAAAGACTGTAAAAATTGTTACAACGCATAATTTACCCTCAACCACCCTAGACCCCGAGTACATCCACACCTCAAAACAAGTACATAATTACATCTCACAACACTATAAGACAAGAGTATAAGCGAATTAAAAATAGAAGACGCCAAATACAAGTTTAAAGTATTTTTGACTGATGCATTTATAATGAATAAATTGAATCCATTATATAGTCTTAAACTCCCTCTTCCTTTACAAAATTAAATGGTGTGAGACTTGTTAAAATGTATATTTTCAATCTATACTAACATATTTTTGGTGATTTGGAAGAATTTAGTCTATTAATCTAAAGAAATTGAGTTCAAATCTTGAGAGATACAATTGTAAAATAGTCATTAGTGTCATTTTAATTAATAATTTGTTTCCATCTCTAATATATATGTATTGAATTAAATTAGTTGAATAACCCAAATGTTGCTGTGGTGTAGTGGTTATCACGTCAGTCTTACACACTGAAGGTCTCCAGTTCAATCCTGGGCAGCAGCATATGTATTTATTACTATTATTTCATATTAATAGCGTTGTTTAAATAATTAATATACATCATAAGCCTTTTTTTCTTCCTATTTTAATTTTTGATCATTTTATATCTATATTTGTTCTTGCTTTTTTCCATTGTATAAAATAAATGGTAGATTCATTTCAAATTAAGAAAAATAAATTTCTACAAGTATAAAATCTACATTTGTTGAATATAAAAAATATTTATTATAAATAATAAATATTATATTTATGTTTTTCTTACTATTATTTCATATTAATATAAGTGTTTTCATTATTAATATCCATCATATGCCATTTTTTTCTATTTTGATATTTTATTATTATTTGCTTTCTCTATTTGTACTTCATTCTTATTTTATTCTTGCTTTTTTGTTTAATTTTATAAAACAATTGGTAGATTCATTTAAAAATTAAGAAAAATTATAATCCACAAGTATAAAAACTTCTCAAATAATTTCCACATATCGAAAACCAGTTTGAAAAGCTCTGATGAAACTTCTTTGTTGACATAATCTTATAGTACAACTTTCATCAATGTTAATAATAACTCATGTACTGAGCATTAATCAATAACTTATGTAAAAAATAATTATTCTCTCAATTTTATCTAGCCCAATCCACCTAGTGGAACTTCTGACCGTAGCTCAACAACACTTGATGTGAAAGATCAGATAAAGTTGCAACCATAAAGCATACTTAGAACTCTTATCCCTGGATGGAACCATAAGCTATGATAACAATTGTTAGAAAATATCAACATGGAGAAATTAAAATAACACATACACAAACACAAGGACATAACATGGAAATTCCAAATTCAGAGAGAAAAATATAACAGTCGCTGTCAAATGACAATCAAAGAAAAACAAGTGAAATTTTTTACAACGCATAATGTACCTCAGCCACCCCAGACCCCGAGTACTCCCACACCTCAAAGCAACTACATAATTACATCTCACAACACTCTAACACGAGAGTATAAAATCAAGATTTGTAGATTATAAAAATATTATTAAAAAAATTAATTTTTACTTTTTTTTTTGTTACTATATTTCATATTAATAGAAGTGTTTCAATTATTAATATCCATCATATGCCATATTTTTTCTATTTTGATATTTTTTTATTATTTGCTTTCTCTATTTTGTACTCTCATTCTTATTTTATTCTTGCTTTTTATTTAATTTATAAAACAATTGGTAGATTCAGTTCAAAATTAAGAAAAATAATACTCAACAAGTATAAAAATTCTCAAATAATTTCCACATATCGAAAACCAGTTTGAAAAATAATGATGAAACTTCTTTGTTGACATAGTATTATTGTAGACCTTCATTAATGTTAATAAATACTCATGTACTGAGCATTAATCAATATATTATGTAATCCTTGTCATATCAAACATATTTGATTGGAAACTTTCCACATGTAAAAAATAATTATTCTCTCAATTTATCTGGCCCAATCCATATAGTGGAACTTCTGACAGTAGCTCAACAACACTTGATCTGAAAGCTCAGATAAAGTCGCAACCATAAAGCATACTTAGAACTCTTATCCCTGGATGGAACCAAAAGTATGATAAACAATTGTTATAAAATATCAACAGGAGAAATAAAAATAACACATACACAAACACAAGGACATAACATGGAAACTCCAAATTCAGAGAGAAAAATATAATAGTCGCTGTCAAATGGCAACCAAAGAAAAGACTGTAAAAATTGTTACAACGCATAATTTACCCTCAACCACCCCTAGACCCCGAGTACATCCACACCTCAAAACAAGTACATAATTACATCTCACAACACTATAAGACAAGAGTATAAGCGAATTAAAAATAGAAGACGCCAAATACAAGTTTAAAGTATTTTTGACTGATGCATTTTATAATGAATAAATTGAATCCATTATATAGTCTTAAACTCCCTCTTCCTTTACAAAATTAAATGGTGTGAGACTTGTTAAACATGTATATTTTCAATCTATACTAACATATTTTTGGTGATTTGGAAGAATTTAGTCTATTAATCTAAAGAAATTGAGTTCAAATCTTGAGAGATACAATTGTAAAATAGTCATTAGTGTCATTTTAATTAATAATTTGTTTCCATCTCTAATATCTATGTATTGAATTAAATTAGTTGAATAACCCAGATGTTGTTGTGGTGTAGTGGTTATCACGTCAGTCTTACACACTGAAGGTCTCCAGTTCAATCTCTGGGCAGCAACATATGTATTTATTACTATTATTTCATATTATAGCGTTGTTTAAAAATTAATATACATCATAAGCCTTTTTTTTCTTCCTATTTTTAATTTTTGATCATTTTATATCTATATTTTGTTCTTGCTTTTTTTCCATTGTATAAAATAAATGGTAGATTCATTTCAAAATTAAGAAAAATAAATTTCTACAAGTATAAAATCTACATTTGTTGAATATAAAAATATTTATAATAAAATAATTAAATTATTATATTTATGTTTTTCTTACTATTATTCATATTAATATAAGTGTTTCAATTATTAATATCCATCATATGCCATTTTTTTCTATTTTGATATTTTATTATTATTTGCTTTCTCTATTTTGTACTTTCATTCTTATTTTATTCTTGCATTTTTGTTTAATTTTATAAAAACAATTGGTAGATTCATTTAAAAATTAAGAAAAATTATAATCCACAAGTATAAAAACTTCTCAAATAATTTCCACATATCGAAAACCAGTTTGAAAATTGAAAGCTCTGATGAAACTTCTTGTTGACATAATCTATAGTAGACCTTTCATCAATGTTAATAAATACTCATGTACTGAGCATTAATCATTAACTTATGTAAAAAAATATTATTCTCTCAATTTTATCTAGCCCAATCCACCTAGTGGAACTTCTGACAGTAGCTCAACAACACTTGATGTGAAAGATCAGATAAAGTTGCAACCATAAAGCATACTTAGAACTCTTATCCCTGGATGGAACCATAAGTTATGATAACAATTGTTATAAAATATTAACATGGAGAAATTAAAATAACACATACACAAACACAAGGACATAACATGGAAACTCCAAATTCAGAGAGAAAAATATAATAGTCGCTGTCAAATGGCAACCAAGAAAAGACTGTAAAAATTGTTACAACGCATAATTTACCCTCAACCACCCCTAGACCCCGAGTACATCCACACCTCAAAACAAGTACATAATTACATCTCACAACACTATAAGACAAGAGTATAAGCGAATTAAAAATAGAAGACGCCAAATACAAGTTTAAAGTATTTTTGACTTATGCATTTTATAATGAATAAATTGAATCCATTATATAGTCTTAAACTCCTCTTCCTTTACAAAATTAAATGGTGTGAGACTTGTTAAACATGTATATTTTCAATCTATACTAACATATTTGGTGATTTGGAAGAATTTAGTCTATTAATCTAAAGAAATTGAGTTCAAATCTTGAGAGATACAATTGTAAAATAGTCATTAGTGTCATTTTAATTAATAATTTGTTTCATCTCTAATATATATGTATTGAATTAATTAGTTGAATAACCAGATGTTGCTGTGTGTAGTGGTTATCACGTCAGTCTTACACACTGAAGGTCTCAAGTTCAATCTTGGGCAGCAACATATGTATTTATTACTATTATTTCATATTAATAGCGTTGTTTAAATAATTAATATACATCATAAGCCTTTTTTTTCTTCCTATTTTTAATTTTTGATCATTTTATTACTATATTTTGTTCTTGCTTTTTTTCCATTGTATAAAATAAATGGTAGATTCATTCAAAATTAAGAAAATATAAATTTCTACAAGTATATAATCTACATTTGTTGAATATAAAAATTATTTATAATAAAAATAATTAAATTATTATATTTATGTTTTTTTTTACTATATTTTTAATATTAATATAAGTGTTTCAATTATTAATATCCATCATATGCCATTTTTTTCTATTTTGATATTTTTTTATTATTTGCTTTCTCTATTTTGTACTTCATTCTTATTTTATTCTTGCTCTTTGTTTAATTTTATAAAACAATTGTTAGATTCATTTAAAATTAAGAAAAAATTATAATCCACAAGTATAAAAACTTCTCAAATAATTTCCACATATCGAAAACCAGTTTGAAAATTCTATTGAAACTTCTTTATTGACATAATCTTATAGTAGACCTTTCAACAATGTTAATAAATACTCATGTACTGAGCATAATTATTCATTAACTTATGTAAAAAATATTATTATTCTCAATTTTATCTAGCCCAATCCACTATTGTGAACTTCTGACAGTAGCTCAACAACACTTGATGTGAAAGATCAGATAAAGTTGCAACCATAAAGCATACTTAGAACTCTTATCCCTGGATGGAACCATAAGCTATGATAACAATTGTTAGAAAATATCAACATGGAAAATATAAAATAACACAGACACAAACAGAAGGACATAACATGGAAAATTCCAAATTCAGAGAGAAAAAAATATAATCAGTCGTGTCAAATGACAACCAAAGAAAAGACTGTAAAAATTGTTACAACGCATAATTTACCCTCAACCCACCCTCTGACCCCGAGTACATCCACACCCTAAAAACAAGTACATAATTACATCTCACACAACACTATAAGACAAGAGTATAAGCGAATTAAAAATAGAAGACGCCAAATACAAGTTTTAAAGTATTTTGACTGATGCATTTTATAATGAATAAATTGAATCCATTATATAGTCTTAAACTCCCTCTTCCTTTACAAAATTAAATGGTGTGAGACTTGTTGTAAACATGTATATTTTCAATCTATACTAACATATTTTTGGTGATTTGGAAGAATTTAGTCTATTAATCTAAAGAAATTGAGTTCAAATCTTGAGAGATACAATTGTAAAATAGTCATTAGTGTCATTTTAATAATAATTTGTTTCCATCTCTAATATATATGTATTGAATTAAATTAGTTGAATAACCCAGATGTTGTTGTGGTGTAGTGGTTATCACGTCAGTCTTACACACTGAAGGTCTCCAGTTCAATCCTGGGCAGCAACATATGTATTTATTACTATTATTTCATATTAATAGCGTTGTTTAAATAATTAATATACATCATAAGCCTTTTTTTCTTCCTATTTTTAATTTTTGATCATTTTATATCTATATTTTGTTCTTGCTTTTTCCATTGTATAAAATAAATGGTAGATTCATTTCAAATTAAGAAAAATAAATTCTACAAGTATAAAATCTACATTTGTTGAATATAAAAATATTTATTAATAAAATAATTAAATTATTTATTTATGTTTTTCTTACTATTATTTCATATTAATATAAGTGTTTCAATTATTAATATCCATCATATGCCATTTTTTTCTATTTTGATATTTTATTATTATTTGCTTTCTCTATTTTGTACTTTCATTCTTATTTTATTCTTGCTTTTTTGTTTAATTTTATAAAACAATTGGTAGATTCATTTAAAAATTAAGAAAAATTATAATCCACAAGTATAAAAACTTCTCAAATAATTTCCACATATCGAAAACCAGTTTGTGAAAAGCTCTGATGAAACTTCTTTGTTGACATAATCTTATAGTAGACCTTTCATCAATGTTAATAAATACTCATGTACTGAGCATTAATCATTAACTTATGTAAAAAATAATTATTCTCTCAATTTTATCTAGCCCAATCCACCTAGTGGAACTTCTGACCGTAGCTCAACAACACTTGATGTGAAAGATCAGATAAAGTTGCAACCATAAAGCATACTTAGAACTCTTATCCCTGGATGGAACCATAAGCTATGATAACAATTGTTAGAAAATATCAACATGGAGAAATTAAAATAACACATACACAAACACAAGGACATAACATGGAAATTCCAAATTCAGAGAGAAAAATATAACAGTCGCTGTCAAATGACAATCAAAGAAAAACAAGTGAAATTTTTTACAACGCATAATGTACCCTCAGCCACCCCCAGACCCCGAGTACTCCCACACCTCAAAGCAAGTACATAATTACATCTCACAACACTCTAACACGAGAGTATAAAATCAAGATTTGTAGATTATAAAAATATTTATTAATAAAATAATTAAATTATTACTTTTTTTTTGTTACTATTATTTCATATTAATAGAAGTGTTTCAATTATTAATATCCATCATATGCCATATTTTTTCTATTTTGATATTTTTTTATTATTTGCTTTCTCTATTTTGTACTCTCATTCTTATTTTATTCTTGCTTTTTATTTAATTTTATAAAACAATTGGTAGATTCAGTTCAAAATTAAGAAAAATAATATTCAACAAGTATAAAAATTCTCAAATAATTTCCACATATCGAAAACCAGTTTGAAAAATATATGATGAAACTTCTTTGTTGACATAGTATTATTGTAGACCTTTCATTAATGTTAATAAATACTCATGTACTGAGCATTAATCAATATATTGTAATCCTTGTCATATCAACACATATTTGATTGGAACTTTCCACATGTAAAAAATAATTATTCTCTCAATTTTATCTAGCCCAATCCATATAGTGGAACTTCTGACAGTAGCTCAACAACACTTGATCTGAAAGCTCAGATAAAGTCGCAACCATAAAGCATACTTAGAACTCTTATCCCTGGATGGAACCAAAAGTTATGATAACAATTGTTATAAAATATCAACATGGAGAAATTAAAATAACACATACACAAACACAAGGACATAACATGGAAACTCCAAATTCAGAGAGAAAAATATAATAGTCGCTGTCAAATGGCAACCAAAGAAAAGACTGTAAAAATTGTTACAACGCATAATTTACCCTCAACCACCCCTAGACCCCGAGTACATCCACACCTCAAAACAAGTACATAATTACATCTCACAACACTATAAGACAAGAGTATAAGCGAATTAAAAATAGAAGACGCCAAATACAAGTTTAAAGTATTTTTGACTGATGCATTTATAATGAATAAATTGAATCCATTATATAGTCTTAAACTCCCTCTTCCTTTACAAAATTAAATGGTGTGAGACTTGTTAAACATGTATTTTCAATCTATACTAACATATTTTTGGTGATTTGGAAGAATTTAGTCTATTAATCTAAAAAATTGAGTTCAAATCTTGAGAGATACAATTGTAAAATAGTCATTAGTGTCATTTTAATTAATAATTTGTTTCCATCTCTAATATATATGTATTGAATTAAATTAGTTGAATAACCCAGATGTTGTTGTGGTGTAGTGGTTATCACGTCAGTCTTACACACTGAAGGTCTCCAGTTCAATCCTGGGCAGCAACATATGTATTTATTACTATTATTTCATATTAATAGCGTTGTTTTTAATAATTAATATACATCATAAGCCTTTTTTTCTTCCTATTTTTAATTTTTGATCATTTTATTTCTATATTTTGTTCTTGCTTTTTTTCCATTGTATAAAATAAATGGTAGATTCATTTCAAAATTAAGAAAAATAAATTTCTACAAGTATAAAATCTACATTTGTTGAATATAAAAATATTTATTAATAAAATTATTAAATTATTATATTATGTTTTTCTTACTATTATTTCATATTAATATAAGTGTTTCAATTATTAATATCCATCATATGCCATTTTTTTCTATTTTGATATTTTATTATTATTTGCTTTCTCTATTTTGTACTTTCATTCTTATTTTATTCTTGCTTTGTTGTTTATATTTATAAAACAATTGGTAGATTCATTTAAAAATTAAGAAAAATTATAATCCACAAGTATAAAAACTTCTCAAATAATTTCCACATATCGAAAACCAGTTTGAAAAGCTCTGATGAAACTTCTTTGTTGACATAATCTTATAGTAGACCTTTCATCAATGTTAATAAATACTCATGTACTGAGCATTAATCATTAACTTATGTAAAAAATAATTATTCTCTCAATTTTATCTAGCCCAATCCACCTAGTGGAACTTCTGACCGTAGCTCAACAACACTTGATGTGAAAGATCAGATAAAGTTGCAACCATAAAGCATACTTAGAACTCTTATCCCTGGATGGAACCATAAGCTATGATAACAATTGTTAGAAAATATCAACATGGAGAAATTAAAATAACACATACACAAACACAAGGACATAACATGGAAATTCCAAATTCAGAGAGAAAAATATAACAGTCGCTGTCAAATGACAATCAAAGAAAAACAAGTGAAATTTTTTACAACGCATAATGTACCCTCAGCCACCCCCAGACCCCGAGTACTCCCACACCTCAAAGCAACTACATAATTACATCTCACAACACTCTAACACGAGAGTATAAAATCAAGATTTGTAGATTATAAAAATATTTATTAATAAAATAATTAAATTTTTACTTTTTTTTTTGTTACTATTATTTCATATTAATAGAAGTGTTTCAATTATTAATATCCATCATATGCCATATTTTTTCTATTTTGATATTTTTTTATTATTTGCTTTCTCTATTTTGTACTCTCATTCTTATTTTATTCTTGCTTTTTATTTAATTTTATAAAAACAATGGTAGATTCAGTTCAAAATTAAGAAAAATAATATTCAACAAGTATAAAAATTCTCAAATAATTTCCACATATCGAAAACCAGTTTGAAAAATATGATGAAACTTCTTTGTTGACATAGTATTATTGTAGACCTTTCATTAATGTTAATAAATACTCATGTACTGAGCATTAATCAATATATTATGTAATCCTTGTCATATCAACACATATTTGATTTGAACTTTCCACATGTAAAAAATAATTATTCTCTCAATTTTATCTAGCCCAATCCATATAGTGGAACTTCTGACAGTAGCTCAACAACACTTGATCTGAAAGCTCAGATAAAGTCGCAACCATAAAGCATACTTAGAACTCTTATCCCTGGATGGAACCAAAAGTTATGATAACAATTGTTATAAAATATCAACATGGAGAAATTAAAATAACACATACACAAACACAAGGACATAACATGGAAACTCCAAATTCAGAGAGAAAAATATAATAGTCGCTGTCAAATGGCAACCAAAGAAAAGACTGTAAAAATTGTTACAACGCATAATTTACCCTCAACCACCCCCAGACCCCGAGTACATCCACACCTCAAAACAAGTACATAATTACATCTCACAACACTATAAGACAAGAGTATAAGCGAATTAAAAATAGAAGACGCCAAATACAAGTTTAAAGTATTTTTGACTGATGCATTTTATAATGAATAAATTGAATCCATTATATAGTCTTAAACTCCCTCTTCCTTTACAAAACTAAATGGTGTGAGACTTGTTAAACATGTATATTTTCAATCTATACTAACATATTTTTGGTGATTTGGAAGAATTTAGTCTATTAATCTAAAGAAATTGAGTTCAAATCTTGAGAGATACAATTGTAAAATAGTCATTAGTGTCATTTTAATTAATAATTTGTTTCCATCTCTAATATATATGTATTGAATTAAATTAGTTGAATAACCCAATGTTGTTGTGTTGTAGTGGTTATCACGTCAGTCTTACACACTGAAGGTCTCCAGTTCAATCTGGGCAGCAACATATGTATTTATTACTATTATTTCATATTAATAGCGTTGTTTAATAATTAATATACATCATAAGCCTTTTTTTTCTTCCTATTTTAATTTTTGATCATTTTATTTCTATATTTTGTTCTTGCTTTTTTTCCATTGTATAAAATAAATGGTAGATTCATTTCAAAATTAAGAAAAATAAATTTCTACAAGTATAAAATCTACATTTGTTGAATATAAAAATATTTATTAATAAAATAATTAAATTATTATATTTATGTTTTTCTTACTATTATTTCATAAATATAAGTGTTTCAATTATTAATATCCATCATATGCCATTTTTTTCTATTTTGATATTTTATTATTATTTGCTTTCTCTATTTTGTACTTTCATTCTTATTTTATTCTTGCTTTGTTGTTTATATTTATAAAACAATTGGTAGATTCATTTAAAAATTAAGAAAAATTATAATCCACAAGTATAAAAACTTCTCAAATAATTTCCACATATCGAAAACCAGTTTGAAAAGCTCTGATGAAACTTCTTTGTTGACATAATCTTATAGTAGACCTTTCATCAATGTTAATAAATACTCATGTACTGAGCATTAATCATTAACTTATGTAAAAAATAATTATTCTCTCAATTTTATCTAGCCCAATCCACCTAGTGGAACTTCTGACCGTAGCTCAACAACACTTGATGTGAAAGATCAGATAAAGTTGCAACCATAAAGCATACTTAGAACTCTTATCCCTGGATGGAACCATAAGCTATGATAACAATTGTTAGAAAATATCAACATGGAGAAATTAAAATAACACATACACAAAAACAAGGACATAACATGGAAATTCCAAATTCAGAGAGAAAAATATAACAGTCGCTGTCAAATGACAATCAAAGAAAAACAAGTGAAATTTTTTACAACGCATAATGTACCCTCAGCCACCCCCAGACCCGAGTACACCCACACCTCAAAGCAAGTACATAATTACATCTCACAACACTCTAACACGAGAGTATAAAATCAAGATTTGTAGATTATAAAAATATTTATTAATAAAATAATTAAATTATTACTTTTTTTTTGTTACTATTATTTCATATTAATAGAAGTGTTTCAATTATTAATATCCATCATATGCCATATTTTTTCTATTTTGATATTTTTTTATTATTTGCTTTCTCTATTTTGTACTCTCATTCTTATTTTATTCTTGCTTTTTATTTAATTTTATAAAACAATTGGTAGATTCAGTTCAAAATTAAGAAAAATAATATTCAACAAGTATAAAAATTCTCAAATAATTTCCACATATCGAAAACCAGTTTGAAAAATAATGATGAAACTTCTTTGTTGACATAGTATTATTGTAGACCTTTCATTAATGTTAATAAATACTCATGTACTGAGCATTAATCAATATATTATGTAATCCTTGTCATATCAACACATATTTGATTTGAACTTTCCACATGTAAAAAATAATTATTCTCTCAATTTTATCTAGCCCAATCCATATAGTGGAACTTCTGACAGTAGCTCAACAACACTTGATCTGAAAGCTCAGATAAAGTCGCAACCATAAAGCATACTTAGAACTCTTATCCCTGGATGGAACCAAAAGTTATGATAAAAATTGTTATAAAATATTAACATGGAGAAATTAAAATAACACATACACAAACACAAGGACATAACATGGAAACTCCAAATTCAGAGAGAAAAATATAATAGTCGCTGTCAAATGGCAACCAAAGAAAAGACTGTAAAATTGTTACAACGCATAATTTACCCTCAACCACCCCTAGACCCCGAGTACATCCACACCTCAAAACAAGTACATAATTACATCTCACAACACTATAAGACAAGAGTATAAGCGAATTAAAAATAGAAGACGCCAAATACAAGTTTAAAGTATTTTTGACTGATGCATTTTATAATGAATAAATTGAATCCATTATATAGTCTTAAACTCCCTCTTCCTTTACAAAATTAAATGGTGTGAGACTTGTTAAACATGTATATTTTCAATCTATACTAACATATTTTTGGTGATTTGGAAGAATTTAGTCTATTAATCTAAAGAAATTGAGTTCAAATCTTGAGAGATACAATTGTAAAATAGTCATTAGTGTCATTTTAATTAATAATTTGTTTCCATCTCTAATATCTATGTATTGAATTAAATTAGTTGAATAACCCAAATGTTGTTGTGGTGTAGTGGTTATCACGTCAGTCTTACACACTGAAGGTCTCCAGTTCAATCTTGCAGCAACATATGTATTTATTACTATTATTTCATATTAATAGCATTGTTTGAATAATTAATATACATCATAAGCCTTTTTTTCTTCCTATTTTTAATTTTTGATCATTTTATTTCTATATTTTGTTCTTGCTTTTTTCCATTGTTTAAAATAAATGGTAGATTCATTTCAAAATTAAGAAAAATAAATTTCTACAAGTATAAAATCTACATTTGTTGAATATAAAAATATTTATTAATAAAATAATTAAATTATTATATTTATGTTTTTCTTACTATTATTTCATATTAATATAAGTGTTTCAATTATTAATATCCATCATATGCCATTTTTTTCTATTTTGATATTTATTATTATTTGCTTTCTCTATTTTGTACTTTCATTCTTATTTTATTCTTGCTTTTTGTTTAATTTTATAAAACAATTGGTAGATTCATTTAAAAATTAAGAAAAAATTATAATCCACAAGTATAAAAACTTCTCAAATAATTTCCACATATCGAAAACCAGTTTGAAAAGCTCTGATGAAACTTCTTTGTTGACATAATCTTATAGTAGACCTTTCATCAATGTTAATAAATACTCATGTACTGAGCATTAATCATTAACTTATGTAAAAAAATAATTATTCTCTCAATTTTATCTAGCCCAATCCACCTAGTGGAACTTCTGACCGTAGCTCAACAACACTTGATGTGAAAGATCAGATAAAGTTGCAACCATAAAGCATACTTAGAACTCTTATCCCTGGATGGAACCATAAGCTATGATAACAATTGTTAGAAAATATCAACATGGAGAAATTAAAATAACACATACACAAACACAAGGACATAACATGGAAATTCCAAATTCAGAGAGAAAAATATAACAGTCGCTGTCAAATGACAACCAAAGAAAAACAAGTGAAAATTTTTACAACGCATAATGTACCCTCAGCCACCCCAGACCCCGAGTACACCCACACCTCAAAGCAAGTACATAATTACATCTCACAACACTCTAACACGAGAGTATAAAATCAAGATTTGTAGATTATAAAAATATTTATTAATAAAATAATTAAATTATTACTTTTTTGTTTTTGTTACTATTATTTCATATTAATAGAAGTGTTTCAATTATTAATATCCATCATATGCCATTTTTTCTATTTTGATATTTTTTTATTATTTGCTTTCTCTATTTTGTACTCTCATTCTTATTTTATTCTTGCTTTTTATTTAATTTTATAAAACAATTGGTAGATTCAGTTCAAAATTAAGAAAAATAATATTCAACAAGTATAAAATTCTCAAATAATTTCCACATATCGAAAACCAGTTTGAAAAATTATGATGAAACTTCTTTGTTACATAGTATTATTGTAGACCTTTCATTAATGTTAATAAATACTCATGTACTGAGCATTAATCAATATATTATGTAATCCTTGTCATATCAGCACATATTTGATTTGAACTTTCCACATGTAAAAAATAATTATTCTCTCAATTTTATCTAGCCCAATCCATATAGTGGAACTTCTGACAGTAGCTCAACAACACTTGATCTGAAAGCTCAGATAAAGTCGCAACCATAAAGCATACTTAGAACTCTTATCCTGGATGGAACCAAAAGTATGATAAAATTGTTATAAAATATCAACATGGAGAAATTAAAATAACACATACACAAACACAAGGACATAACATGGAAACTCCAAATTCAGAGAGAAAAATATAATAGTCGCTGTCAAATGGCAACCAAAGAAAAGACTGTAAAAATTGTTACAACGCATAATTTACCCTCAACCACCCCAGACCCCGAGTACATCCACACCTCAAAACAAGTACATAATTACATCTCACAACACTATAACACAAGAGTATAAGCGAATTAAAAATAGAAGACGCCAAATACAAGTTTAAAGTATTTTTGACTGATGCATTTTATAATGAATAAATTGAATCCGTTATATAGTCTTAAAATCCCTCTTCCTTTACTAAACTAAATGGTGTGAGACTTGTTGAACATGTATATTTTCAATTTATACTAACATATTTTTGGTGATTTGGAAGAATTTAGTCTATTAATCGAAAGAAATTGAGTTCAAATCTTGAGAGATACAATTGTAAAATAGTCATTAGTGTCATTTTAATTAATAATTTGTTTCCATCTCTAATATATATGTATTGAATTAAATTAGTTGAATAACCCAAATGTTGCTGTGGTGTAGTGGTTATCACGTCAGTCTTACACACTGAAGGTCTCCAGTTTAATCCTGGGCAGCAGCATATGTATTTATTACTATTATTTCATATTAATAGCATTGTTTAAATAATTAATATACATCATAAGCCTTTCTTTTCTTCCTATTTTTAATTTTTGATCATTTTATTTCTATATTTGTTCTTGTTTTTCCATTGTTTAAAATAAATGGTAGATTCATTTCAAAATTAAGAAAAATAAATTTCTACAAGTATAAAATCTACATTTGTTGAATATAAAAATATTTATTAATTAAATATTAAATTATTGTATTTATGTTTTTCTTACTATTATTTAATATTATATAAGTGTTTCAATTATTAATATCCATCATATGCCATTTTTTCTATTTTGATATTTTATTATTATTTGCTTTCTCTATTTTGTACTTTCATTCTTATTTTATTCTTGCTTTTTTGTTTAATTTTATAAAACAATGGTAGATTCATTTAAAAATTAAGAAAAATTATAATCCACAAGTATAAAAACTTCTCAAATAATTTCCACATATCGAAAACCAGTTTGAAAAATTCTGATGAAACTTCTTTATTGACATAATCTTATAGTAGACCTTTCATCAATGTTAATAAATACTCATGTACTGAGCATTAATCATTAACTTATGTAAAAAATAATTATTCTCTCAATTTTATCTAGCCCAATCCACCTAGTGGAACTTCTGACAGTAGCTCAACAACACTTGATGTGAAAGATCAGATAAAGTTGCAACCATAAAGCATACTTAGAACTCTTATCCCTGGATGGAACCATAAGCTATGATAACAATTGTTAGAAAATATCAACATGGAGAAATTAAAATAACACATACACAAACACAAGGACATAACATGGAAATTCCAAATTCAGAGAGAAAAATATAACAGTCGCTGTCAAATGACAACCAAAGAAAAACAAGTGAAATTTTTTACAACGCATAATGTACCCTCAGCCACCCCCAGACCCCGAGTACACCCACACCTCAAAGCAAGTACATAATTACATCTCACAACACTCTAACAAGAGAGTATAAAATCAAAATTTGTAGATTATAAAAATATTTATTAATAAAATAATTAAATTATTACTTTTTTGTTTTTGTTACTATTATTTCATATTAATAGAAGTGTTTCAATTATTAATATCCATTATATGCCATATTTTTTCTATTTTGATATTTTTTAATTATTTGCTTTCTCTATTTTGTACTCTCATTCTTATTTTATTCTTGCTTTTTATTTAATTTTATAAAACAATTGGTAGATTCAGTTCAAAATTAAGAAAAATAATATTCAACAAGTATAAAAATTCTAAATAATTTCCACATATCGAAAACCAGTTTGAAAAAAATTATGATGAAACTTCTTTGTTGACATAGTATTATTGTAGACCTTTCATTAATGTTAATAAATACTCATGTACTGAGCATTAATCAATATATTATGTAATCCTTGTCATATCAGCACATATTTGATTTGAACTTTCCACATGTAAAAAATAATTATTCTCTCAATTTTATCTAGCCCAATCCATATAGTGGAACTTCTGACAGTAGCTCAATAACACTTGATCAGAAAGCTCAGATAAAGTCGCAACCATAAAGCATACTTAGAACTCTTATCCCTGGATGGAACCAAAAGCTATGATAAAAATTGTTATAAAATATCAACATGGAGAAATTAAAATAACACATACACAAACACAAAGGACATAACATGGAAACTCCAAATTCAGAGAGAAAAATATAATAGTCGCTGTCAAATGGCAACCAAAGAAAAGACTGTAAAAATTGTTACAACGAATTTACCCTCAACCACCCCCAGACCCCGAGTACATCCACACCTCAAAACAAGTACATAATTACATCTCACAACACTATAACACAAGAGTATAAGCGAATTAAAAATAGAAGACGCCAAATACAAGTTTAAAGTATTTTTGACTGATGCATTTTATAATGAATAAATTGAATCCATTATATAGTCTTAAACTCCCTCTTCCTTTACAAAACTAAATGGTGTGAGACTTGTTGAACATGTATATTTTCAATCTATACTAACATATTTTTGGTGATTTGGAAGAATTTAGTCTATTAATCTAAAGAAATTGAGTTCAAATCTTGAGAGATACAATTGTAAATAGTCATTAGTGTCATTTTAATTAATAATTTGTTTCCATCTCTAATATTATGTATTGAATTAAATTAGTTGAATAACCCAAATGTTGTTGTGGTGTAGTGGTTATCACGTCAGTCTTACACACTGAAGGTCTCCAGTTCAATCCTGGGCAGCAACATATGTATTATTACTATTATTTCAAATTAATAGCATTGTTTGAATATATAATATACATCATAAGCCTTTCTTTTCTTCCTATTTTTAATTTTTGATCATTTTATTTCTATATTTTGTTCTTGCTTTTTTTCCATTGTTTAAAATAAATGGTAGATTCATTTCAAAATTAAGAAAAATAAATTTCTACAAGTAGCAAATCTACATTTGTTGAATATAAAAATATTTATTAATTAAATTATTATTATAAGTGTTTCAATTATTAATATCCATCATATGCCATTTTTTCTATTTTGATATTTTATTATTATTTGCTTTCTCTATTTTCTACTTTCATTCTTATTTTATTCTTGCTTTTTTGTTTAATTTTATAAAACAATTGGTAGATTCATTTAAAATTAAGAAAAATTATAATCCACAAGTATAAAAACTTCTCAAATAATTTCACATATCGAAAACCAGTTTGAAAAATTCTGATGAAACTTCTTTATTGACATAATCTTATAGTAGACCTTTCATCAATGTTAATAAGTACTCATGTACTGAGCATTAATCATTAACTTATGTAAAAAATAATTATTCTCTCAATTTTATCTAGCCCAATCCACCTAGTGGAACTTCTGACAGTAGCTCAACAACACTTGATGTGAAAGATCAGATAAAGTTGCAACCATAAAGCATACTTAGAACTCTTATCCCTGGATGGAACCATAAGCTATGATAACAATTGTTAGAAAATATCAACATGGAGAAAATTAAAATAACACATACACAAACACAAGGACATAACATGGAAATTCCAAATTCAGAGAGAAAAATATAACAGTCGCTGTCAAATGACAACAAAGAAAAACAAGTGAAATTTTTTACAACGCATAATGTACCCTCAGCCACCCCCAGACCCCGAGTACACCCACACCTCAAAGCAAGTACATAATTACATCTCACAACACTCTCTAACAGAGAGTATAAAATCAAAATTTGTAGATTATAAAAAATATTTATTAATAAAATAATTAAATTATTACTTTTTTGTTTTTGTTACTATTATTTCATATTAATAGAAGTGTTTCAATTATTAATATCCATCATATGCCATATTTTTTCTATTTTGATATTTTTTATTATTTGCTTTCTCTATTTTGTACTCTCATTCTTATTTTATTCTTGCTTTTTATTTAATTTTATAAAACAATTGGTAGATTCAGTTCAAAATTAAGAAAAATAATATTCAACAAGTATAAAATTCTAAATAATTTCCACATATCGAAAACCAGTTTGAAAAATTATGATGAAACTTCTTTGTTGACATAGTATTATTGTAGACCTTTCATAATGTTAATAAATACTCATGTACTGAGCATTAATCAATATATTATGTAATCCTTGTCATATCAGCACATATTTGATTTGAACTTTCCACATGTAAAAAATAATTATTCTCTCAATTTTATCTAGCCCAATCCATATAGTGGAACTTCTGACAGTAGCTCACAACACTTGATCTGAAAGCTCAGATAAAGTCGCAACCATAAAGCATACTTAGAACTCTTATCCCTGGATGGAACCAAAAGCTATGATAAAAATTGTTATAAAATATCAACATGGAGAAATTAAAATAACACATACACAAACACAAGGACATAACATGGAAACTCCAAATTCAGAGAGAAAAATATAATAGTCGCTGTCAAATGGCAACCAAAGAAAAGACTGTAAAAATTGTTACAACGCATAATTTACCCTCAACCACCCCCAGACCCCGAGTACATCCACACCTCAAAACAAGTACATAATTACATCTCACAACACTATAACACAAGAGTATAAGCGAATTAAAAATAGAAGACGCCAAATACAAGTTTAAAGTATTTTTGACTGATGCATTTTATAATGAATAAATTGAATCCATTATATAGTCTTAAACTCCCTCTTCCTTTACAAAACTAAATGGTGTGAGACTTGTTGAACATGTATATTTTCAATCTATACTAACATATTTGTGGTGATTGGAAGAATTTAGTCTATTAATCTAAAGAAATTGAGTTCAAATCTTGAGAGATACAATTGTAAAATAGTCATTAGTGTCATTTTAATTAATAATTTGTTTCCATCTCTAATATATATGTATTGAATTAAATTAGTTGAATAACCCAATGTTGCTGTGGTTGTGGGTTATCACGTCAGTCTTACACACTGAAGGTCTCCAGTTCAATCTTGGGCAGCAACATATGTATTTATTACTATTATTTCAAATTAATAGCATGTTTGAATAATAATATACATCATAAGCTTTTCTTTCTTCCTATTTTTAATTTTTGATCATTTTATTTCTATATTTTGTTCTTGCTTTTTTCCATTGTTTAAAATAAATGGTAGATTCATTTCAAAATTAGAAAAAAATAAATTTCTACAAGTAGAAATCTAAATTTGTTGAATATAAAAAATATTTATTGATTAAATTATTTAATTATAAGTGTTTCAATTATTAATATCCATCATATGCCATTTTTTCTATTTTGATATTTTATTATTATTTGCTTTCTCTATTTGTACTTTCATTCTTATTTTATTCTTGCTTTTTTGTTTAATTTTATAAAACAATTGGTAGATTCATTTAAAAATTAAGAAAATTTAATCCACAAGTATAAAAACTTCTCAAATAATTTTCACATATCGAAAACCAGTTTGAAAAATTCTTGATGAAACTTCTTTATTGACATAATCTTATAGTAGACCTTTCATCAATGTTAATAAGTACTCATGTACTGAGCATTAATCATTAACTTATGTAAAAAATAATTATTCTCTGAATTTTATCTAGCCCAATCCACCTAGTGGAACTTCTGACAGTAGCTCAACAACACTTGATGTGAAAGATCAGATAAAGTTGCAACCATAAAGCATACTTAGAACTCTTATCCCTGGATGGAACCATAAGCTATGATAACAATTGTTAGAAAATATCAACATGGAGAAATTAAAATAACACCTACACAACACAAGGACATAACATGGAAATTCCAAATTCAGAGAGAAAAATATAACAGTCGCTGTCAAATGACAACCAAAGAAAAACAAGTGAAATTTTTTACAACGCATAATGTACCCTCAGCCACCCCCAGACCCCGAGTACACCCACACCTCAAAGCAAGTACATAATTACATCTCACAACACTCTAACAAGAGAGTATAAAATCAAAATTTGTAGATTATAAAAATATTTATTAATAAAATAATTAAATTATTACTTTTTTGTTTTTGTTACTATTATTTCATATTAATAGAAGTGTTTCAATTATTAATATCCATTATATGCCATATTTTTTCTATTTTGATATTTTTTAATTATTTGCTTTCTCTATTTTGTACTCTCATTCTTATTTTATTCTTGCTTTTTATTTAATTTTATAAAACAATTGGTAGATTCAGTTCAAAATTAAGAAAAATAATATTCAAAGTGTATAAAAATTCTAAATAATTTCCACATATCGAAAACCAGTTTGAAAAATTATGATGAAACTTCTTTGTTGACATAGTATTATTGTAGACCTTTCATTAATGTTAATAAATACTCATGTACTGAGCATTAATCAATATATTATGTAATCCTTGTCATATCAGCACATATTTGATTTGAACTTTCCACATGTAAAAAAATAATTCTCTCAATTTATCTAGCCCAATCCATATAGTGGAACTTCTGACAGTAGCTCAACAACACTTGATCTGAAAGCTCAGATAAAGTCGCAACCATAAAGCATACTTAGAACTCTTATCCTGGATGGAACCAAAAGCTATGATAAAAATGTTATAAAATATCAACATGGAGAAATTAAAATAACACATACACAAACACAAGGGCATAACATGGAAACTCCAAATTCAGAGAGAAAAATATAATAGTCGCTGTCAAATGGCAACCAAAGAAAAGACTGTAAAAATTGTTACAACGCATAATTTACCCTCAACCACCCCCAGACCCCGAGTACATCCACACCTCAAAACAAGTACATAATTACATCTCACAACACTATAAGACAAGAGTATAAGCGAATTAAAAATAGAAGACGCCAAATACAAGTTTAAAGTATTTTTGACTGATGCATTTTATAATGAATAAATTGAATCCATTATATAGTCTTAAACTCCCTCTTCCTTTACAAAATTAAATGGTGTGAGACTTGTTAAACATGTATATTTTCAATCTATACTAACATATTTTGGTGATTTGGAAGAATTTAGTCTATTAATCTAAAGAAATTGAGTTCAAATCTTGAGAGATACAATTGTAAAATAGTCATTAGTGTCATTTTAATTAATAATTTGTTTCCATCTCTAATATATATGTATTGAATTAAATTAGTTGAATAACCCAAATGTTGTTGTGGTGTAGTGGTTATCACGTCAGTCTTACCAACTGAAGGTCTCCAGTTCAATCCTGGGGCAGCAACATATGTATTTATTACTATTATTTCAAATTAATAGCATTGTTTGAATAATTAATATACATCATAAGCCTTTTCTTTTCTTCCTATTTTTAATTTTTGATCATTTTATTTCTATATTTTGTTCTTGCTTTTTTTCCATTGTTTAAAATAAATGGTAGATTCATTTCAAAATTAAGAAAAATAAATTTCTACAAGTAGAAATTAAATTTGTTGAATATAAAAAATATTTATTAAATTAAATTATTAAATTATAAGTGTTTTATGTTTTTCTTACCTATATTTAGAGTAAATCATGTTCAATTATTAATATCCATCATATGCCATTTTTTTCTATTTTGATATTTATTATTATTTGCTTTCTCTATTTTGTACTTTCATTCTTATTTTATTCTTGCTTTTTTGTTTAATTTTATAAAACAATTGGTAGATTTTTTAAAAATTAAGAAAAAATAAATCCACAAAAGTATAAAAATTCTCAAATAATTTCCACATATCGAAAACCAGTTTGAAAAATTCTGATGAAACTTCTTTATTGACATAATCTTATAGTAGACCTTTCATCAATGTTAATAAATACTCATGTACTGAGCATTAATCATTAACTTATGTAAAAAATAATTATTCTCTCAATTTTATCTAGCCCAATCCACCTAGTGGAACTTCTGACAGTAGCTCAACAACACTTGATGTGAAAGATCAGATAAAGTTGCAACCATAAAGCATACTTAGAACTCTTATCCCTGGATGGAACCATAAGCTATGATAACAATTGTTAGAAAATATCAACATGGAGAAATTAAAAATCACACAACACAAACAAGGACATAACATGGAAATTCCAAATTCAGAGAGAAAAATATAACAGTCGCTGTCAAATGACAACCAAAGAAAAAACAAGTGAAATTTTTTACAACGCATAATGTACCCTCAGCCACCCCCAGACCCCGAGTACACCCACACCTCAAAGCAAGTACATAATTACATCTCCAAACACTCTAACACGAGAGTATAAAATCAAATTTGTAGATTATAAAAAATATTTATAATAAAATAATTAAATTATTACTTTTTGTTTTTGTTACTATTATTTCATATTAATAGAAGTGTTTCAATTATTAATATCCATCTATGCCATATTTTTTCTATTTTGATATTTTTTATTATTTGCTTTCTCTATTTTGTACTCTCTTCTTATTTTATTCTTGCTTTTTATTTAATTTTATAAAAACAATTGGTAGATTCAGTTCAAAATTAAGAAAAATAATATTAACAAGTATAAAAATTCTCAAATAATTTCCACATATCGAAAACCAGTTTGAAAAATTTGATGAAACTTCTTTGTGACATAGTATTATTGTAGACCTTTCATTAATGTTAATAAATCTCATGTACTGAGCATTAATCAATTATTATGTAATCCTTGTCATATCAGCAATATTTGATTTGAACTTTCCACATGTAAAAAATAATTATTCTCTCAATTTTATCTAGGCCCAATCATATAGTGGAACTTCTGACAGTAGCTCAATAACACTTGATCAGAAAGCTCAGATAAAGTCGCAACCATAAAGCATACTTAGAATCTTATCCCTGGATGGAACCAAAAAAGCTATGATAAAAATTGTTATACAATATCAACATGGAGAAATTAAAATAACACATACACAAACACAAGGGCATAACATGGAAACTCCAAATTCAGAGAGAAAAATATAATAGTCGCTGTCAAATGGCAACCAAAGAAAAGACTGTAAACATTGTTACACCGCATAATTTACCCTCAACCACCCCCAGACCCCGAG
>NW_026113332.1:0-29032 GCF_024323335.1 Lathyrus oleraceus | reverse complement strand
GTGGCAAGAAAATAAAAATAGATTTTTTTTTGAATCACAATCTTTAACAATCAGATCCCTTGGTTTAATTTTTTTTCTTATACCCTTTTTTTTCGATTTTTTTTATAATGATAAATGGATAATAATGAAGAACAAGAATATAGACAATTTACCACATTTCGGCCCCTTTTTTTTTGGAATATGCTTTTGATTACCACTTGATATGCACCAATTTTAGAGACTTATGCATTTCCTTCAAATTCCTGAAACAACTTTGTTAACTTTTGGAATATTAATTCTTTTGTGACTCAAAGGAAGTAATCTGCCTTATAATTGAAAGAATGACAGAATTTGGTACATGCATATAAAATAAACGAGATTGATATGAAATAAAGGAGAAATAAGAAATGGAATTAAGTAGAAGGGGCGCCACACTCTTTATAATCCAAGAGAGAATGAGAAGCCTATGGATGAGGATCACCACAAGAAAAGGATTCTTGATAAGATCAATTTTGGTCCAATCCAAACCTAAGAGCAAATACTCTCACTTACACAATGTGTAAACTTGCCAAAATTCATTGATCTAAAAAGAAGGTACATGCCTCCTTTATATAGGAATGGCTTAAGATGATGAAATAAGTAAGAAATAACTCCTAAGAAAACAAAAAGGGTTTCAACCACTAATTATCATGATAGCGGGTTGAGTTATTACAAAGAAAGTGCACAATAAAGAAGAGATAGTGGGGTTCTTGAAAGGGCGAATAATGGCAATTCTTTATTTACCACTTCTCTTGTAATTTCGTCCATTATAGTGTGGTTATTGGTATTTCCTTTATTTTTATTTATTTATGCATTATTGGGCCTTTTATCACATGCTTGGATGATAAGAATAAACTTGGGCTCTTTTTCTTCAATTTGGCCCATGCATTCTATTGACTTGATCATGAAGTGAACTAAAGCATCATTGACTCTTCTTGCACGTGCCCTTGTCATAGGACCTCCTAAGCCTTGCATTGTATCATTTATGTCTTGGATTACGTCCTCATCACAAATAAAAAATAATCATGTTTTACTAAAATCATTTAAAATTTTGAGATTTGAAAAAAAATGTTTTTATAGATACTTAATATTTTTTCCAGATTAAGTTAAAGATTGACCAAGAAGTAAAGAAATGGAGGTTTTGGTAAAGTAGAAAATAAAAGGAGATGATTGGTTTTCTTTTAACATAACTACTATTTTTATTTATGAGAAACTCCTATTGATTTTTAAATCTTGTAAAGGAATCTTTCATTCTCAACACAAATTCAATAAATAAAATAGTAGGTAATAACCAACTATTGTTAATTATATCACTGAGTAAGTCATATCGAATTCATTAGAGATTATGGCGGTGTGATATCAAACATGACACATTAAGGTCTCAGATTAATAATGATTCCTATGTTTGTAAAAACCAACTATTGTTACATAACATATGTATACATGTAATAGTATGTTGTTTAAGGATTTATCTCTTAAAGCAAGTTTTATTATATTTCTAAATTTCCGTAATGCATCGAGTACTAAAGTGGACATCTTAAAATTTATTCGCGACATATATTTGAATGTGTTACATTTATGATATTTTAAATGACAAATATGGCGTGGTTGTTAATATTTGAAAAATGAAACCAAACACTTAACAGTGAAGTGTAAAAACGTATCCTCCTGTAACATTTGAAATTTTTCTTGTATGCATGAATCTCGAATTTAGACTAACCGACAATTTTTATTTCTATATAAATAATCTCAATATAATTTATATTTTGAAGATTGATGTTTATGATATAAATGATGGCAAATTAGAAATATGTCATATAAAATGGCGACGACGACTTATTTATTAATTTTGTTTATAAGATTGGAACTTTGTCCGTTAAGTTCCGAAAGAAAGTCTTACCATTTAAAAGCCATATATATGATGTTTTTACCCTAAAAGATAATATTTGACATTTTTTTGTATTAACTTGGTTCTCCATATATTACTCAGATGACAATAAGAAATACACAAATCTATGTCTCTAATTATATTTTATCATCAACACACCTATACGAACATAAAGATGTTGTCATGAATGTCAAATGTTATATTAGTGTTAATTTAGCATGTTTGTTTAGAATTGCTGGTCTTCATGTCACTCTAGTCCATGGTTTTCTCATGCCACCGCATAATCAACACGATGTCCATCTAGTTCTTTAATAAATAATAAAAGGTTTCAAATAGAAGTAGAAACATCTACAATTAAAAATAAATTATCAGCTCCAAAGAAAAAAACAACTAATGACTTGTTCCAAAATTATGCTTTTAACCATAAAATTTAGTTAATCAAGGAAACACGGTAGAGAGAGGTTATGGAAGAATAATCTATCTCATAATTCCTCGACCGTGATATCCTTGATTAAAAAAATTCCATGGACAAATTAAAATCACCACTTCATTGTGTAGTTGAAACAAGATCTACAAAAAGAATGTTATTTATCTTCTCTCTGCCACAATTAGCATTTTATAGATCCATAAAGTTTAAGAAAGTATCATTTTTTTGATATAAATGAATTCATAAAATTAAAATGAGATTATAATTTAAAAAGGCACAATCATGTCTTTTAAATATGTAAATGTAGTAAAAATATAGTCAAGTAAAAAATAATCATGTTTATTAAAATCATTTAAATTTTGAGATTTTAAAAAAAAATGTTTTTATAGATACTTTAATATTTTTTTCCAGATTAAGTTAAAGATTGACCAAGAAGTAAAGAAATGGAGGTTTTGGTAAAGTAGAAAATAAAAGGAGATTGGTTTTTCTTTTTAACATAAATACTATTTTTTTTATGAGAAACTCCTATTGATTTTTAAATCTTGTAAAGGAATCTTTCATTCTCAACACAAATTCAATAAATAAAATAGTAGGTAATAACCAACTATTGTTAATTATATCACTGAGTAAGTCATATCGAATTCATTAGAGATTATGGCGGGTGATATTCAACATGACACATTAAGGTCTCAGATTAATGATTCCTATGTTTGTAAAAACCAACTATTGTTACATAACATATGTATACATGTAATAGTATGTTGTTTAAGGATTTATCTCTTAAAGCAAGTTTTATTATATTTAAATTTCCCTAATGCATCGAGTACTAAAGTGGACATCTTAAAATTTATTCGCGACATATATTTGAATGTGTTACATTTATGATATTTTAAATGACAAATATGGCGTGGTTGTTAAATATTTGAAAAATGAAACCAAACACTTAACAAGTGAAGTGTAAAAAATATCCTCCTGTAACATTTGAAATTTTTTCTTGTATGCATGAATCTCGAATTTAGACTAACCGACAATTTTTATTCTAATATAAATAATCTCAATTATAATTTATATTTGAAGATTGATGTTTATGATATAAATGATGGCAAATTAGAAATATGTCATATAAAATGGCGACGACGACTAGATTTATTAATTTTGTTTATAAGATTGGAACTTTGTCCGTTAAAGTTCCGAAGCTAAAGACTTACCATTTAAAATCCATATATATATGATGTTTTTACCCTAAATGATAATATTTGACATTTTTTTTATTAACTTGGTTCTCCATATATTACTCAGATGACAATAAGAAATACACAAATCTATGTCTCTAATTATATTTTATCATCAACACACCTATACGAACAAAAAGATGTTTGTCATGAATGTCAAATGTTATATTAGTGTTAATTTAGCATGTTTGTTTATAATTGCTGGTCTTCATGTCACTCTAGTCCTTGGTTTTCTCATGCCACCGCATAATCAACACGATGTCCATCTAGTTCTTTAATAAATAATAAAAGGTTTCAAATAGAAGTAGAAACATCTACAAATAAAAATAAATTATCAGCTCCAAAGAAAAAACAACTAATGACTTGTTCCAAAATTATGTTTTTAACCATAAAATTTAGTTAATCAAGGAAACACGGTAGAGAGAGGTTATGGAAGAATAATCTATCTCATAATTCCTCGACCGTGATATCCTTGATTAAAAAAATTCCATGGACAAATTAAAATCACCACTCATTGTGTAGTTGAAACAAGATCTACAAAAAGAATGTTATTTATCTTCTCTCTGCCGCAATTAGCATTTATAGATCCATAAAGTTTAAGAAAGTATCATTTTTTGATATAAATGAATTTCATAAAATTAAAATGATATTATAATTTAAAAAGGCACAATCGTGTCTTTTAAATATGTAATGTAGTAAAAATAGTCAAGTAAAAAATAATCATGTTGTATTAAAATCATTTAAAATTTTGAGATTTTAAAAAAAAAATGTTTTATAGATACTTTAATATTTTTTTCCAGATTAAGTTAAAGATTGACCAAGAAGTAAAGAAATGGAGGTTTTGGTAAAGTAGAAAATAAAAGGAGATTTGGTTTTTCTTTTTAACATAAATACTATTTTTATTTTATGAGAAATCCTATTGATTTTAAATCTTGTAAAGGAATCTTTCATTCTCAACACAAAATCAATAAATAAAATAGTAGGTAATAACCAACTATTGTTAATTATATCACTGAGTAAGTCATATCGAATTCATTAGAGATTATGGCGGGTGATATTCAACATGACACATTAAGGTCTCAGATTAATAATGATTCCTATGTTTGTAAAAACCAACTATTGTTACATAACATATGTATACATGTAATAGTATGTTTTAAGGATTTATCTCTTAAAGCAAGTTTTATTATATTTCTAAATTTCCGTAATGCATCGAGTACTAAAGTGGACATCTTAAAATTTATTCGCGACATATATTTGAATGTGTTACATTTATGATATTTTAAATGACAAATATGGCGTGGTTGTTAAATATTTGAAAAATGAAACCAAACACTTAACAAGTGAAGTGTAAAACGTATCCTCCTGTAACATTTGAAATTTTTTCTTGTATGCATGAATCTCGAATTTAGACTAACCGACAATTTTTATTTCTAATAAAATAATCTCAATTATAATTATATTTGAAGATTGATGTTTATGATATAAATGCGGGCAAATTAGAAATATGTCATATAAAATGGCGACGACGACTAGATTTATTAATTTTGTTTATAAGATTGGAACTTTGTCCGTTAAAGTTCCGAAGCTAAAGACTTACCATTTAAAATCCATATATATATGATGTTTTTACCCTAAATGATAATATTTGACATTTTTTTATTAACTTGGTTCTCCATATATTACTCAGATGACAATAAGAAATACACAAATCTATGTCTCTAATTATATTTTATCATCAACACACCTATACGAACAAAAGATGTTTGTCATGAATGTCAAATGTTATATTAGTGTTAATTTAGCATGTTTGTTTATAATGCTGGTCTTCATGTCACTCTAGTCCTTGGTTTTCTCATGCCACCGCATAATCAACACGATGTCCATCTAGTTCTTTAATAAATAATAAAAGGTTCAAATAGAAGTAGAAACATCTACAATAAAAATAAATTATCAGCTCCAAAGAAAAAACAAACTAATGACTTGTTCCAAAATTATGTTTTTAACCATAAAATTTAGTTAATCAAGGAAACACGGTAGAGAGAGGTTATGGAGGAAGAATATCTATCTCATAATTCCTCGACCGTGATATCCTTGATTAAAAAATTCCATGGACAAATTAAATCACCACTTCATTGTGTAGTTGAAACAAGATCTACAAAAAGAATGTTATTTATCTTCTCTCTGCCGCAATTAGCATTTTATAGATCCATAAAGTTAAGAAAGTATCATTTTTTGATATAAATGAATTTCATAAAATTAAAATGATATTATAATTTAAAAGGCACAATCGTGTTTTAAATATGTAAATGTAGTAAAATATAGTCAAGTAAAAAATAATCATGTTTTATTAAAATCATTTAAAATTTTGAGATTTTAAAAAAATGTTTTTATAGATACTTTAATATTTTTTCCAGATTAAGTTAAAGATTGACCAAGAAGTAAAGAAATGGAGGTTTGGTAAAGTAGAAAATAAAAGGAGATTTGGTTTTTCTTTTTAACATAAATACTATTTTTATTTTATGAGAAACTCCTATTGATTTTAAATCTTGTAAAGGAATCTTTCATTCTCAACACAAATTCAATAAATAAAATAGTAGGTAATAACCAACTATTGTTAATTATATCACTGAGTAAGTCATATCGAATTCATTAGAGATTATGGCGGGTGATATTCAACATGACACATTAAGGTCTCAGATTAATAATGATTCCTATGTTTGTAAAAACCAACTATTGTTACATAACATATGTATACATGTAATAGTATGTTGTTTAAGGATTTATCTCTTAAAGCAAGTTTTATTATATTTCTAAATTTCCGTAATTCATCGAGTACTAAAGTGGACATCTTAAAATTTATTCGCGACATATATTTGAATGTGTTACATTATGATATTTTAAATGACAAATATGGCGTGGTTGTTAAATATTTGAAAAATGAAACCAACACTTAACAAGTGAAGTGTAAAAACGTATCCTCCTGTAACATTTGAAATTTTTTCTTGTATGCATGAATCTCGAATTTAGACTAACCGACAATTTTTATTTCTAATATAAATAATCTCAATTATAATTTCTATTTTGAAGATTGATTTTATGAATGATATAAATGGCAAATTAGAAATATGTCATATAAAATGGCGACGACGACTATATTTATTAATTTGTTTATAAGATTGGAACTTTGTCCGTTAAAGTTCCGAAGCTAAAGTCTTACCATTTAAAATCCATATATATGATGTTTTTACCCTAAAAGATAATATTTGACATTTTTTTTATTAACTTGGTTCTCCATATATTACTCAGATGACAATAAGAAATACACAAATCTATGTCTCTAATTATATTTTATCATCAACACACCTATACGAACATAAAGATGTTTGTCATGAATGTCAAATGTTATATTAGTGTTAATTTAGCATGTTTGTTTATAATTGCTGGTCTTCATGTCACTCTAGTCCTTGGTTTTCTCATGCCACCGCATAATCAACACGATGTCCATCTAGTTCTTTAATAAATAATAAAAGGTTTCAAATAGAAGTAGAAACATCTACAAATAAAAATAAATTATCAGCTCCAAAGAAAAAACAACTAATGACTTGTTCCAAAATTATGTTTTTAACCATAAAATTTAGTTAATCAAGGAAACACGGTAGAGAGAGGTTATGGAAGAATAATCTATCTCATAATTCCTCGACCGTGATATCCTTGATTAAAAAAATTCCATGGACAAATTAAAATCACCACTTCATTGTGTAGTTGAAACAAGATCTACAAAAAGAATGTTATTTATCTTCTCTCTGCCGCAATTAGCATTTTATAGATCCATAAAGTTTAAGAAAGTATCATTTTTTTGATATAAATGAATTTCATAAAATTAAAATGATATTATAATTTAAAAAGGCACAATCATGTCTTTTAAATATGTAAATGTAGTAAAAATATAGTCAAGTAAAAAATAATCATGTTTTATTAAAATCATTTAAAATTTTGAGATTTAAAAAAAAATGTTTTTATAGATACTTTAATATTTTTTTCCAGATTAAGTTAAAGATTGACCAAGAAGTAAAGAAATGGAGGTTTTGGTAAAGTAGAAAATAAAAGGAGATTTGGTTTTTCTTTTTAACATAAATACTATTTTTATTTTATGAGAAACTCCTATTGATTTTTAAATCTTGTAAAGGAATCTTTCATTCTCAACACAAATTCAATAAATAAAATAGTAGGTAATAACCAACTATTGTTAATTATATCACTGAGTAAGTCATATCGAATTCATTAGAGATTATGGCGGGTGATATTCAACATGACACATTAAGGTCTCAGATTAATAATGATTCCTATGTTTGTAAAAACCAACTATTGTTACATAACATATGTATACATGTAATAGTATGTTGTTTAAGGATTTATCTCTTAAAGCAAGTTTTATTATATTTCTAAATTTCCGTAATGCATCGAGTACTAAAGTGGACATCTTAAAATTTATTCGCGACATATATTTGAATGTGTTACATTTATGATATTTTAAATGACAAATATGGCGTGGTTGTTAAATATTTGAAAAATGAAACCAAACACTTAACAAGTGAAGTGTAAAAACGTATCCTCCTGTAACATTTGAAATTTTTTCTTGTATGCATGAATCTCGAATTTAGACTAACCGACAATTTTTATTTCTAATATAAATAATCTCAATTATAATTTCTATTTTGAAGATTGATGTTTATGATATAAATGCGGCCAAATTAGAAATATGTCATATAAAATGGCGACGACGACTATATTTATTAATTTTGTTTATAAGATTGGAACTTTGTCCGTTAAAGTTCCGAAGCTAAAGTCTTACCATTTAAAATCCATATATATGATGTTTTTACCCTAAAAGATAATATTTGACATTTTTTTTATTAACTTGGTTCTCCATATATTACTCAGATGACAATAAGAAATACACAAATCTATGTCTCTAATTATATTTTATCATCAACACACCTATACGAACATAAAGATGTTTGTCATGAATGTCAAATGTTATATTAGTGTTAATTTAGCATGTTTGTTTATAATTGCTGGTCTTCATGTCACTCTAGTCCTTGGTTTTCTCATGCCACCGCATAATCAACACGATGTCCATCTAGTTCTTTAATAAATAATAAAAGGTTTCAAATAGAAGTAGAAACATCTACAAATAAAAATAAATTATCAGCTCCAAAGAAAAAACAACTAATGACTTGTTCCAAATTATGTTTTTAACCATAAAATTTAGTTAATCAAGGAAACACGGTAGAGAGAGGTTATGGAAGAATAATCTATCTCATAATTCCTCGACCGTGATATCCTTGATTAAAAAAATTCCATGGACAAATTAAAATCACCACTTCATTGTGTAGTTGAAACAAGATCTACAAAAAGAATGTTATTTATCTTCTCTCTGCCGCAATTAGCATTTTATAGATCCATAAAGTTTAAGAAAGTATCATTTTTTGATATAAATGAATTTCATAAAATTAAAATGATATTATAATTTAAAAAGGCACAATCATGTCTTTTAAATATGTAAATGTAGTAAAAATATAGTCAAGTAAAAAATAATCATGTTTTATTAAAATCATTTAAAATTTTGAGATTTTAAAAAAAATGTTTTTATAGATACTTTAATATTTTTTTCCAGATTAAGTTAAAGATTGACCAAGAAGTAAAGAAATGGAGGTTTTGGTAAAGTAGAAAATAAAAGGAGATTTGGTTTTTCTTTTTAACATAAATACTATTTTTATTTTATGAGAAACTCCTATTGATTTTTAAATCTTGTAAAGGAATCTTTCATTCTCAACACAAATTCAATAAATAAAATAGTAGGTAATAACCAACTATTGTTAATTATATCACTGAGTAAGTCATATCGAATTCATTAGAGATTATGGCGGGTGATATTCAACATGACACATTAAGGTCTCAGATTAATAATGATTCCTATGTTTGTAAAAACCAACTATTGTTACATAACATATGTATACATGTAATAGTATGTTGTTTAAGGATTTATCTTAAAGCAAGTTTTATTATATTTCTAAATTTCCGTAATGCATCGAGTACTAAAGTGGACATCTTAAAATTTATTCGCGACATATATTTGAATGTGTTACATTTATGATATTTTAAATGACAAATATGGCGTGGTTGTTAAATATTTGAAAAATGAAACCAAACACTTAACAAGTGAAGTGTAAAAACGTATCCTCCTGTAACATTTGAAATTTTTTCTTGTATGCATGAATCTCGAATTTAGACTAACCGACAATTTTTATTTCTAATATAAATAATCTCAATTATAATTTCTATTTTGAAGATTGATGTTTATGATATAAATGCGGCCAAATTAGAAATATGTCATATAAAATGGCGACGACGACTATATTTATTAATTTTGTTTATAAGATTGGAACTTTGTCCGTTAAAGTTCCGAAGCTAAAGTCTTACCATTTAAAATCCATATATATGATGTTTTTACCCTAAAAGATAATATTTGACATTTTTTTTATTAACTTGGTTCTCCATATATTACTCAGATGACAATAAGAAATACACAAATCTATGTCTCTAATTATATTTTATCATCAACACACCTATACGAACATAAAGATGTTTGTCATGAATGTCAAATGTTATATTAGTGTTAATTTAGCATGTTTGTTTATAATTGCTGGTCTTCATGTCACTCTAGTCCTTGGTTTTCTCATGCCACCGCATAATCAACACGATGTCCATCTAGTTCTTTAATAAATAATAAAAGGTTTCAAATAGAAGTAGAAACATCTACAAATAAAAATAAATTATCAGCTCCAAAGAAAAAACAACTAATGACTTGTTCCAAAATTATGTTTTTAACCATAAAATTTAGTTAATCAAGGAAACACGGTAGAGAGAGGTTATGGAAGAATAATCTATCTCATAATTCCTCGACCGTGATATCCTTGATTAAAAAAATTCCATGGACAAATTAAAATCACCACTTCATTGTGTAGTTGAAACAAGATCTACAAAAAGAATGTTATTTATCTTCTCTCTGCCGCAATTAGCATTTTATAGATCCATAAAGTTTAAGAAAGTATCATTTTTTTGATATAAATGAATTTCATAAAATTAAAATGATATTATAATTTAAAAAGGCACAATCGTGTCTTTTAAATATGTAAATGTAGTAAAAATATAGTCAAGTAAAAAATAATCATGTTTTATTAAAATCATTTAAAATTTTGAGATTTTAAAAAAAATGTTTTTATAGATACTTTAATATTTTTTTCCAGATTAAGTTAAAGATTGACCAAGAAGTAAAGAAATGGAGGTTTTGGTAAAGTAGAAAATAAAAGGAGATTTGGTTTTTCTTTTTAACATAAATACTATTTTTATTTTATGAGAAACTCCTATTGATTTTTAAATCTTGTAAAGGAATCTTTCATTCTCAACACAAATTCAATAAATAAAATAGTAGGTAATAACCAACTATTGTTAATTATATCACTGAGTAAGTCATATCGAATTCATTAGAGATTATGGCGGGTGATATTCAACATGACACATTAAGGTCTCAGATTAATAATGATTCCTATGTTTGTAAAAACCAACTATTGTTACATAACATATGTATACATGTAATAGTATGTTGTTTAAGGATTTATCTCTTAAAGCAAGTTTTATTATATTTCTAAATTTTCGTAATGCATCGAGTACTAAAGTGGACATCTTAAAATTTATTCGCGACATATATTTGAATGTGTTACATTTATGATATTTTAAATGACAAATATGGCGTGGTTGTTAAATATTTGAAAAATGAAACCAAACACTTAACAAGTGAAGTGTAAAAACGTATCCTCCTGTAACATTTGAAATTTTTTCTTGTATGCATGAATCTCGAATTTAGACTAACCGACAATTTTTATTTCTAATATAAATAATCTCAATTATAATTTCTATTTTGAAGTTTGATGTTTATGATATAAATGCGGCCAAATTAGAAATATGTCATATAAAATGGCGACGACGACTATATTTATTAATTTTGTTTATAAGATTGGAACTTTGTCCGTTAAAGTTCCGAAGCTAAAGTCTTACCATTTAAAATCCATATATATGATGTTTTTACCCTAAAAGATAATATTTGACATTTTTTTTATTAACTTGGTTCTCCATATATTACTCAGATGACAATAAGAAATACACAAATCTATGTCTCTAATTATATTTTATCATCAACACACCTATACGAACATAAAGATGTTTGTCATGAATGTCAAATGTTATATTAGTGTTAATTTAGCATGTTTGTTTATAATTGCTGGTCTTCATGTCACTCTAGTCCTTGGTTTTCTCATGCCACCGCATAATCAACACGATGTCCATCTAGTTCTTTAATAAATAATAAAAGGTTTCAAATAGAAGTAGAAACATCTACAAATAAAAATAAATTATCAGCTCCAAAGAAAAAACAACTAATGACTTGTTCCAAAATTATGTTTTTAACCATAAAATTTAGTTAATCAAGGAAACACGGTAGAGAGAGGTTATGGAAGAATAATCTATCTCATAATTCCTCGACCGTGATATCCTTGATTAAAAAAATTCCATGGACAAATTAAAATCACCACTTCATTGTGTAGTTGAAACAAGATCTACAAAAAGAATGTTATTTATCTTCTCTCTGCCGCAATTAGCATTTTATAGATCCATAAAGTTTAAGAAAGTATCATTTTTTTGATATAAATGAATTTCATAAAATTAAAATGATATTATAATTTAAAAAGGCACAATCGTGTCTTTTAAATATGTAAATGTAGTAAAAATATAGTCAAGTAAAAAATAATCATGTTTTATTAAAATCATTTAACATTTTTAGATTTAAAAAAAAAATGTTTTTATAGATACTTTAATATTTTTTTCCAGATTAAGTTAAAGATTGACCAAGAAGTAAAGAAATGGAGGTTTTGGTAAAGTAGAAAATAAAAGGAGATTTGGTTTTTCTTTTTAACATAAATACTATTTTTATTTTATGAGAAACTCCTATTGATTTTTAAATCTTGTAAAGGAATCTTTCATTCTCAACACAAATTCAATAAATAAAATAGTAGGTAATAACCAACTATTGTTAATTATATCACTGAGTAAGTCATATCGAATTCATTAGAGATTATGGCGGGTGATATTCCACATGACACATTAAGGTCTCAGATTAATAATGATTCCTATGTTTGTAAAAACCAACTATTGTTACATAACATATGTATACATGTAATAGTATGTTGTTTAAGGATTTATCTCTTAAAGCAAGTTTTATTATATTTCTAAATTTCCGTAATGCATCGAGTACTAAAGTGGACATCTTAAAATTTATTCGCGACATATATTTGAATGTGTTACATTTATGATATTTTAAATGACAAATATGGCGTGGTTGTTAAATATTTGAAAAATGAAACCAAACACTTAACAAGTGAAGTGTAAAAACGTATCCTCCTGTAACATTTGAAATTTTTTCTTGTATGCATGAATCTCGAATTTAGACTAACCGACAATTTTTATTTCTAATATAAATAATCTCAATTATAATTTCTATTTTGAAGATTGATGTTTATGATATAAATGCTGGCAAATTAGAAATATGTCATATAAAATGGCGACGACGACTATATTTATTAATTTTGTTTATAAGATTGGAACTTTGTCCGTTAAAGTTCCGAAGCTAAAGTCTTACCATTTAAAATCCATATATATGATGTTTTTACCCTAAAAGATAATATTTGACATTTTTTTTATTAACTTGGTTCTCCATATATTACTCAGATGACAATAAGAAATACACAAATCTATGTCTCTAATTATATTTTATCATCAACACACCTATACGAACATAAAGATGTTTGTCATGAATGTCAAATGTTATATTAGTGTTAATTTAGCATGTTTGTTTATAATTGCTGGTCTTCATGTCACTCTAGTCCTTGGTTTTCTCATGCCACCGCATAATCAACACGATGTCCATCTAGTTCTTTAATAAATAATAAAAGGTTTCAAATAGAAGTAGAAACATCTACAAATAAAAATAAATTATCAGCTCCAAAGAAAAAACAACTAATGACTTGTTCCAAAATTATGTTTTTAACCATAAAATTTAGTTAATCAAGGAAACACGGTAGAGAGAGGTTATGGAAGAATAATCTATCTCATAATTCCTCGACCGTGATATCCTTGATTAAAAAAATTCCATGGACAAATTAAAATCACCACTTCATTGTGTAGTTGAAACAAGATCTACAAAAAGAATGTTATTTATCTTCTCTCTGCCGCAATTAGCATTTTATAGATCCATAAAGTTTAAGAAAGTATCATTTTTTTGATATAAATGAATTTCATAAAATTAAAATGATATTATAATTTAAAAAGGCACAATCGTGTCTTTTAAATATGTAAATGTAGTAAAAATATAGTCAAGTAAAAAATAATCATGTTTTATTAAAATCATTTAAAATTTTGAGATTTTAAAAAAAATGTTTTTATAGATACTTTAATATTTTTTTCCAGATTAAGTTAAAGATTGACCAAGAAGTAAAGAAATGGAGGTTTTGGTAAAGTAGAAAATAAAAGGAGATTTGGTTTTTCTTTTTAACATAAATACTATTTTTATTTTATGAGAAACTCCTATTGATTTTTAAATCTTGTAAAGGAATCTTTCATTCTCAACACAAATTCAATAAATAAAATAGTAGGTAATAACCAACTATTGTTAATTATATCACTGAGTAAGTCATATCGAATTCATTAGAGATTATGGCGGGTGATATTCAACATGACACATTAAGGTCTCAGATTAATAATGATTCCTATGTTTGTAAAAACCAACTATTGTTACATAACATATGTATACATGTAATAGTATGTTGTTTAAGGATTTATCTCTTAAAGCAAGTTTTATTATATTTCTAAATTTCCGTAATGCATCGAGTACTAAAGTGGACATCTTAAAATTTATTCGCGACATATATTTGAATGTGTTACATTTATGATATTTTAAATGACAAATATGGCGTGGTTGTTAAATATTTGAAAAATGAAACCAAACACTTAACAAGTGAAGTGTAAAAACGTATCCTCCTGTAACATTTGAAATTTTTTCTTGTATGCATGAATCTCGAATTTAGACTAACCGACAATTTTTATTTCTAATATAAATAATCTCAATTATAATTTCTATTTTGAAGATTGATGTTTATGATATAAATGCGGCCAAATTAGAAATATGTCATATAAAATGGCGACGACGACTATATTTATTAATTTTGTTTATAAGATTGGAACTTTGTCCGTTAAAGTTCCGAAGCTAAAGTCTTACCATTTAAAATCCATATATATGATGTTTTTACCCTAAAAGATAATATTTGACATTTTTTTTATTAACTTGGTTCTCCATATATTACTCAGATGACAATAAGAAATACACAAATCTATGTCTCTAATTATATTTTATCATCAACACACCTATACGAACATAAAGATGTTTGTCATGAATGTCAAATGTTATATTAGTGTTAATTTAGCATGTTTGTTTATAATTGCTGGTCTTCATGTCACTCTAGTCCTTGGTTTTCTCATGCCACCGCATAATCAACACGATGTCCATCTAGTTCTTTAATAAATAATAAAAGGTTTCAAATAGAAGTAGAAACATCTACAAATAAAAATAAATTATCAGCTCCAAAGAAAAAACAACTAATGACTTGTTCCAAAATTATGTTTTTAACCATAAAATTTAGTTAATCAAGGAAACACGGTAGAGAGAGGTTATGGAAGAATAATCTATCTCATAATTCCTCGACCGTGATATCCTTGATTAAAAAAATTCCATGGACAAATTAAAATCACCACTTCATTGTGTAGTTGAAACAAGATCTACAAAAAGAATGTTATTTATCTTCTCTCTGCCGCAATTAGCATTTTATAGATCCATAAAGTTTAAGAAAGTATCATTTTTTTGATATAAATGAATTTCATAAAATTAAAATGATATTATAATTTAAAAAGGCACAATCGTGTCTTTTAAATATGTAAATGTAGTAAAAATATAGTCAAGTAAAAAATAATCATGTTTTATTAAAATCATTTAAAATTTTGAGATTTTAAAAAAAATGTTTTTATAGATACTTTAATATTTTTTTCCAGATTAAGTTAAAGATTGACCAAGAAGTAAAGAAATGGAGGTTTTGGTAAAGTAGAAAATAAAAGGAGATTTGGTTTTTCTTTTTAACATAAATACTATTTTTATTTTATGAGAAACTCCTATTGATTTTTAAATCTTGTAAAGGAATCTTTCATTCTCAACACAAATTCAATAAATAAAATAGTAGGTAATAACCAACTATTGTTAATTATATCACTGAGTAAGTCATATCGAATTCATTAGAGATTATGGCGGGTGATATTCAACATGACACATTAAGGTCTCAGATTAATAATGATTCCTATGTTTGTAAAAACCAACTATTGTTACATAACATATGTATACATGTAATAGTATGTTGTTTAAGGATTTATCTCTTAAAGCAAGTTTTATTATATTTCTAAATTTCCGTAATGCATCGAGTACTAAAGTGGACATCTTAAAATTTATTCGCGACATATATTTGAATGTGTTACATTTATGATATTTTAAATGACAAATATGGCGTGGTTGTTAAATATTTGAAAAATGAAACCAAACACTTAACAAGTGAAGTGTAAAAACGTATCCTCCTGTAACATTTGAAATTTTTTCTTGTATGCATGAATCTCGAATTTAGACTAACCGACAATTTTTATTTCTAATATAAATAATCTCAATTATAATTTCTATTTTGAAGATTGATGTTTATGATATAAATGCGGCAAATTAGAAATATGTCATATAAAATGGCGACGACGACTATATTTATTAATTTTGTTTATAAGATTGGAACTTTGTCCGTTAAAGTTCCGAAGCTAAAGTCTTACCATTTAAAATCCATATATATGATGTTTTTACCCTAAAAGATAATATTTGACATTTTTTTTATTAACTTGGTTCTCCATATATTACTCAGATGACAATAAGAAATACACAAATCTATGTCTCTAATTATATTTTATCATCAACACACCTATACGAACATAAAGATGTTTGTCATGAATGTCAAATGTTATATTAGTGTTAATTTAGCATGTTTGTTTATAATTGCTGGTCTTCATGTCACTCTAGTCCTTGGTTTTCTCATGCCACCGCATAATCAACACGATGTCCATCTAGTTCTTTAATAAATAATAAAAGGTTTCAAATAGAAGTAGAAACATCTACAAATAAAAATAAATTATCAGCTCCAAAGAAAAAACAACTAATGACTTGTTCCGAAATTATGTTTTTAACCATAAAATTTAGTTAATCAAGGAAACACGGTAGAGAGAGGTTATGGAAGAATAATCTATCTCATAATTCCTCGACCGTGATATCCTTGATTAAAAAAATTCCATGGACAAATTAAAATCACCACTTCATTGTGTAGTTGAAACAAGATCTACAAAAAGAATGTTATTTATCTTCTCTCTGCCGCAATTAGCATTTTATAGATCCATAAAGTTTAAGAAAGTATCATTTTTTTGATATAAATGAATTTCATAAAATTAAAATGATATTATAATTTAAAAAGGCACAATCGTGTCTTTTAAATATGTAAATGTAGTAAAAATATAGTCAAGTAAAAAATAATCATGTTTTATTAAAATCATTTAAAATTTTGAGATTTTAAAAAAAATGTTTTTATAGATACTTTAATATTTTTTTCCAGATTAAGTTAAAGATTGACCAAGAAGTAAAGAAATGGAGGTTTTGGTAAAGTAGAAAATAAAAGGAGATTTGGTTTTTCTTTTTAACATAAATACTATTTTTATTTTATGAGAAACTCCTATTGATTTTTAAATCTTGTAAAGGAATCTTTCATTCTCAACACAAATTCAATAAATAAAATAGTAGGTAATAACCAACTATTGTTAATTATATCACTGAGTAAGTCATATCGAATTCATTAGAGATTATGGCGGGTGATATTCAACATGACACATTAAGGTCTCAGATTAATAATGATTCCTATGTTTGTAAAAACCAACTATTGTTACATAACATATGTATACATGTAATAGTATGTTGTTTAAGGATTTATCTCTTAAAGCAAGTTTTATTATATTTCTAAATTTCCGTAATGCATCGAGTACTAAAGTGGACATCTTAAAATTTATTCGCGACATATATTTGAATGTGTTACATTTATGATATTTTAAATGACAAATATGGCGTGGTTGTTAAATATTTGAAAAATGAAACCAAACACTTAACAAGTGAAGTGTAAAAACGTATCCTCCTGTAACATTTGAAATTTTTTCTTGTATGCATGAATCTCGAATTTAGACTAACCGACAATTTTTATTTCTAATATAAATAATCTCAATTATAATTTCTATTTTGAAGATTGATGTTTATGATATAAATGCGGCAAATTAGAAATATGTCATATAAAATGGCGACGACGACTATATTTATTAATTTTGTTTATAAGATTGGAACTTTGTCCGTTAAAGTTCCGAAGCTAAAGTCTTACCATTTAAAATCCATATATATGATGTTTTTACCCTAAAAGATAATATTTGACATTTTTTTTATTAACTTGGTTCTCCATATATTACTCAGATGACAATAAGAAATACACAAATCTATGTCTCTAATTATATTTTATCATCAACACACCTATACGAACATAAAGATGTTTGTCATGAATGTCAAATGTTATATTAGTGTTAATTTAGCATGTTTGTTTATAATTGCTGGTCTTCATGTCACTCTAGTCCTTGGTTTTCTCATGCCACCGCATAATCAACACGATGTCCATCTAGTTCTTTAATAAATAATAAAAGGTTTCAAATAGAAGTAGAAACATCTACAAATAAAAATAAATTATCAGCTCCAAAGAAAAAACAACTAATGACTTGTTCCAAAATTATGTTTTTAACCATAAAATTTAGTTAATCAAGGAAACACGGTAGAGAGAGGTTATGGAAGAATAATCTATCTCATAATTCCTCGACCGTGATATCCTTGATTAAAAAAATTCCATGGACAAATTAAAATCACCACTTCATTGTGTAGTTGAAACAAGATCTACAAAAAGAATGTTATTTATCTTCTCTCTGCCGCAATTAGCATTTTATAGATCCATAAAGTTTAAGAAAGTATCATTTTTTGATATAAATGAATTTCATAAAATTAAAATGATATTATAATTTAAAAAGGCACAATCGTGTCTTTTAAATATGTAAATGTAGTAAAAATATAGTCAAGTAAAAAATAATCATGTTTTATTCAAATCATTTAAAATTTTGAGATTTTAAAAAAAATGTTTTTATAGATACTTTAATATTTTTTTTCCAGATTAAGTTAAAGATTGACCAAGAAGTAAAGAAATGGAGGTTTTGGTAAAGTAGAAAATAAAAGGAGATTTGGTTTTTCTTTTTAACATAAATACTATTTTTATTTTATGAGAAACTCCTATTGATTTTTAAATCTTGTAAAGGAATCTTTCATTCTCAACACAAATTCAATAAATAAAATAGTAGGTAATAACCAACTATTGTTAATTATATCACTGAGTAAGTCATATCGAATTCATTAGAGATTATGGCGGGTGATATTCAACATGACACATTAAGGTCTCAGATTAATAATGATTCCTATGTTTGTAAAAACCAACTATTGTTACATAACATATGTATACATGTAATAGTATGTTGTTTAAGGATTTATCTCTTAAAGCAAGTTTTATTATATTTCTAAATTTCCGTAATGCATCGAGTACTAAAGTGGACATCTTAAAATTTATTCGCGACATATATTTGAATGTGTTACATTTATGATATTTTAAATGACAAATATGGCGTGGTTGTTAAATATTTGAAAAATGAAACCAAACACTTAACAAGTGAAGTGTAAAAACGTATCCTCCTGTAACATTTGAAATTTTTTCTTGTATGCATGAATCTCGAATTTAGACTAACCGACAATTTTTATTTCTAATATAAATAATCTCAATTATAATTTCTATTTTGAAGATTGATGTTTATGATATAAATGCTGGCAAATTAGAAATATGTCATATAAAATGGCGACGACGACTATATTTATTAATTTTGTTTATAAGATTGGAACTTTGTCCGTTAAAGTTCCGAAGCTAAAGTCTTACCATTTAAAATCCATATATATGATGTTTTTACCCTAAAAGATAATATTTGACATTTTTTTTATTAACTTGGTTCTCCATATATTACTCAGATGACAATAAGAAATACACAAATCTATGTCTCTAATTATATTTTATCATCAACACACCTATACGAACATAAAGATGTTTGTCATGAATGTCAAATGTTATATTAGTGTTAATTTAGCATGTTTGTTTATAATTGCTGGTCTTCATGTCACTCTAGTCCTTGGTTTTCTCATGCCACCGCATAATCAACACGATGTCCATCTAGTTCTTTAATAAATAATAAAAGGTTTCAAATAGAAGTAGAAACATCTACAAATAAAAATAAATTATCAGCTCCAAAGAAAAAACAACTAATGACTTGTTCCAAAATTATGTTTTTAACCATAAAATTTAGTTAATCAAGGAAACACGGTAGAGAGAGGTTATGGAAGAATAATCTATCTCATAATTCCTCGACCGTGATATCCTTGATTAAAAAAATTCCATGGACAAATTAAAATCACCACTTCATTGTGTAGTTGAAACAAGATCTACAAAAAGAATGTTATTTATCTTCTCTCTGCCGCAATTAGCATTTTATAGATCCATAAAGTTTAAGAAAGTATCATTTTTTTGATATAAATGAATTTCATAAAATTAAAATGATATTATAATTTAAAAAGGCACAATCGTGTCTTTTAAATATGTAAATGTAGTAAAAATATAGTCAAGTAAAAAATAATCATGTTTTATTAAAATCATTTAAAATTTTGAGATTTTAAAAAAAATGTTTTTATAGATACTTTAATATTTTTTTCCAGATTAAGTTAAAGATTGACCAAGAAGTAAAGAAATGGAGGTTTTGGTAAAGTAGAAAATAAAAGGAGATTTGGTTTTTCTTTTTAACATAAATACTATTTTTATTTTATGAGAAACTCCTATTGATTTTTAAATCTTGTAAAGGAATCTTTCATTCTCAACACAAATTCAATAAATAAAATAGTAGGTAATAACCAACTATTGTTAATTATATCACTGAGTAAGTCATATCGAATTCATTAGAGATTATGGCGGGTGATATTCAACATGACACATTAAGGTCTCAGATTAATAATGATTCCTATGTTTGTAAAAACCAACTATTGTTACATAACATATGTATACATGTAATAGTATGTTGTTTAAGGATTTATCTCTTAAAGCAAGTTTTATTATATTTCTAAATTTCCGTAATGCATCGAGTACTAAAGTGGACATCTTAAAATTTATTCGCGACATATATTTGAATGTGTTACATTTATGATATTTTAAATGACAAATATGGCGTGGTTGTTAAATATTTGAAAAATGAAACCAAACACTTAACAAGTGAAGTGTAAAAACGTATCCTCCTGTAACATTTGAAATTTTTTCTTGTATGCATGAATCTCGAATTTAGACTAACCGACAATTTTTATTTCTAATATAAATAATCTCAATTATAATTTCTATTTTGAAGATTGATGTTTATGATATAAATGCTGGCAAATTAGAAATATGTCATATAAAATGGCGACGACGACTATATTTATTAATTTTGTTTATAAGATTGGAACTTTGTCCGTTAAAGTTCCGAAGCTAAAGTCTTACCATTTAAAATCCATATATATGATGTTTTTACCCTAAAAGATAATATTTGACATTTTTTTTATTAACTTGGTTCTCCATATATTACTCAGATGACAATAAGAAATACACAAATCTATGTCTCTAATTATATTTTATCATCAACACACCTATACGAACATAAAGATGTTTGTCATGAATGTCAAATGTTATATTAGTGTTAATTTAGCATGTTTGTTTATAATTGCTGGTCTTCATGTCACTCTAGTCCTTGGTTTTCTCATGCCACCGCATAATCAACACGATGTCCATCTAGTTCTTTAATAAATAATAAAAGGTTTCAAATAGAAGTAGAAACATCTACAAATAAAAATAAATTATCAGCTCCAAAGAAAAAACAACTAATGACTTGTTCCGAAATTATGTTTTTAACCATAAAATTTAGTTAATCAAGGAAACACGGTAGAGAGAGGTTATGGAAGAATAATCTATCTCATAATTCCTCGACCGTGATATCCTTGATTAAAAAAATTCCATGGACAAATTAAAATCACCACTTCATTGTGTAGTTGAAACAAGATCTACAAAAAGAATGTTATTTATCTTCTCTCTGCCGCAATTAGCATTTTATAGATCCATAAAGTTTAAGAAAGTATCATTTTTTTGATATAAATGAATTTCATAAAATTAAAATGATATTATAATTTAAAAAGGCACAATCGTCTTTTAAATATGTAAATGTAGTAAAAATATAGTCAAGTAAAAAATAATCATGTTTTATTAAAATCATTTAAAATTTTGAGATTTTAAAAAAAATGTTTTTATAGATACTTTAATATTTTTTTCCAGATTAAGTTAAAGATTGACCAAGAAGTAAAGAAATGGAGGTTTTGGTAAAGTAGAAAATAAAAGGAGATTTGGTTTTTCTTTTTAACATAAATACTATTTTTATTTTATGAGAAACTCCTATTGATTTTTAAATCTTGTAAAGGAATCTTTCATTCTCAACACAAATTCAATAAATAAAATAGTAGGTAATAACCAACTATTGTTAATTATATCACTGAGTAAGTCATATCGAATTCATTAGAGATTATGGCGGGTGATATTCAACATGACACATTAAGGTCTCAGATTAATAATGATTCCTATGTTTGTAAAAACCAACTATTGTTACATAACATATGTATACATGTAATAGTATGTTGTTTAAGGATTTATCTCTTAAAGCAAGTTTTATTATATTTCTAAATTTCCGTAATGCATCGAGTACTAAAGTGGACATCTTAAAATTTATTCGCGACATATATTTGAATGTGTTACATTTATGATATTTTAAATGACAAATATGGCGTGGTTGTTAAATATTTGAAAAATGAAACCAAACACTTAACAAGTGAAGTGTAAAAACGTATCCTCCTGTAACATTTGAAATTTTTTCTTGTATGCATGAATCTCGAATTTAGACTAACCGACAATTTTTATTTCTAATATAAATAATCTCAATTATAATTTCTATTTTGAAGATTGATGTTTATGATATAAATGCTGGCAAATTAGAAATATGTCATATAAAATGGCGACGACGACTATATTTATTAATTTTGTTTATAAGATTGGAACTTTGTCCGTTAAAGTTCCGAAGCTAAAGTCTTACCATTTAAAATCCATATATATGATGTTTTTACCCTAAAAGATAATATTTGACATTTTTTTTATTAACTTGGTTCTCCATATATTACTCAGATGACAATAAGAAATACACAAATCTATGTCTCTAATTATATTTTATCATCAACACACCTATACGAACATAAAGATGTTTGTCATGAATGTCAAATGTTATATTAGTGTTAATTTAGCATGTTTGTTTATAATTGCTGGTCTTCATGTCACTCTAGTCCTTGGTTTTCTCATGCCACCGCATAATCAACACGATGTCCATCTAGTTCTTTAATAAATAATAAAAGGTTTCAAATAGAAGTAGAAACATCTACAAATAAAAATAAATTATCAGCTCCAAAGAAAAAACAACTAATGACTTGTTCCGAAATTATGTTTTTAACCATAAAATTTAGTTAATCAAGGAAACACGGTAGAGAGAGGTTATGGAAGAATAATCTATCTCATAATTCCTCGACCGTGATATCCTTGATTAAAAAAATTCCATGGACAAATTAAAATCACCACTTCATTGTGTAGTTGAAACAAGATCTACAAAAAGAATGTTATTTATCTTCTCTCTGCCGCAATTAGCATTTTATAGATCCATAAAGTTTAAGAAAGTATCATTTTTTTGATATAAATGAATTTCATAAAATTAAAATGATATTATAATTTAAAAAGGCACAATCATGTCTTTTAAATATGTAAATGTAGTAAAAATATAGTCAAGTAAAAAATAATCATGTTTTATTAAAATCATTTAAAATTTTGAGATTTTAAAAAAAATGTTTTTATAGATACTTTAATATTTTTTTCCAGATTAAGTTAAAGATTGACCAAGAAGTAAAGAAATGGAGGTTTTGGTAAAGTAGAAAATAAAAGGAGATTTGGTTTTTCTTTTTAACATAAATACTATTTTTATTTTATGAGAAACTCCTATTGATTTTTAAATCTTGTAAAGGAATCTTTCATTCTCAACACAAATTCAATAAATAAAATAGTAGGTAATAACCAACTATTGTTAATTATATCACTGAGTAAGTCATATCGAATTCATTAGAGATTATGGCGGGTGATATTCAACATGACACATTAAGGTCTCAGATTAATAATGATTCCTATGTTTGTAAAAACCAACTATTGTTACATAACATATGTATACATGTAATAGTATGTTGTTTAAGGATTTATATCTTAAAGCAAGTTTTATTATATTTCTAAATTTCCGTAATGCATCGAGTACTAAAGTGGACATCTTAAAATTTATTCGCGACATATATTTGAATGTGTTACATTTATGATATTTTAAATGACAAATATGGCGTGGTTGTTAAATATTTGAAAAATGAAACCAAACACTTAACAAGTGAAGTGTAAAAACGTATCCTCCTGTAACATTTGAAATTTTTTCTTGTATGCATGAATCTCGAATTTAGACTAACCGACAATTTTTATTTCTAATATAAATAATCTCAATTATAATTTCTATTTTGAAGATTGATGTTTATGATATAAATGCTGGCAAATTAGAAATATGTCATATAAAATGGCGACGACGACTATATTTATTAATTTTGTTTATAAGATTGGAACTTTGTCCGTTAAAGTTCCGAAGCTAAAGTCTTACCATTTAAAATCCATATATATGATGTTTTTACCCTAAAAGATAATATTTGACATTTTTTTTTATTAACTTGGTTCTCCATATATTACTCAGATGACAATAAGAAATACACAAATCTATGTCTCTAATTATATTTTATCATCAACACACCTATACGAACATAAAGATGTTTGTCATGAATGTCAAATGTTATATTAGTGTTAATTTAGCATGTTTGTTTATAATTGCTGGTCTTCATGTCACTCTAGTCCTTGGTTTTCTCATGCCACCGCATAATCAACACGATGTCCATCTAGTTCTTTAATAAATAATAAAAGGTTTCAAATAGAAGTAGAAACATCTACAAATAAAAATAAATTATCAGCTCCAAAGAAAAAACAACTAATGACTTGTTCCGAAATTATGTTTTTAACCATAAAATTTAGTTAATCAAGGAAACACGGTAGAGAGAGGTTATGGAAGAATAATCTATCTCATAATTCCTCGACCGTGATATCCTTGATTAAAAAAATTCCATGGACAAATTAAAATCACCACTTCATTGTGTAGTTGAAACAAGATCTACAAAAAGAATGTTATTTATCTTCTCTCTGCCGCAATTAGCATTTTATAGATCCATAAAGTTTAAGAAAGTATCATTTTTTTGATATAAATGAATTTCATAAAATTAAAATGATATTATAATTTAAAAAGGCACAATCATGTCTTTTAAATATGTAAATGTAGTAAAAATATAGTCAAGTAAAAAATAATCATGTTTTATTAAAATCATTTAAAATTTTGAGATTTTAAAAAAAATGTTTTTATAGATACTTTAATATTTTTTTCCAGATTAAGTTAAAGATTGACCAAGAAGTAAAGAAATGGAGGTTTTGGTAAAGTAGAAAATAAAAGGAGATTTGGTTTTTCTTTTTAACATAAATACTATTTTTATTTTATGAGAAACTCCTATTGATTTTTAAATCTTGTAAAGGAATCTTTCATTCTCAACACAAATTCAATAAATAAAATAGTAGGTAATAACCAACTATTGTTAATTATATCACTGAGTAAGTCATATCGAATTCATTAGAGATTATGGCGGGTGATATTCAACATGACACATTAAGGTCTCAGATTAATAATGATTCCTATGTTTGTAAAAACCAACTATTGTTACATAACATATGTATACATGTAATAGTATGTTGTTTAAGGATTTATCTCTTAAAGCAAGTTTTATTATATTTCTAAATTCCCGTAATTTATCGAGTACTAAAGTGGACATCTTAAAATTTATTCGCGACATATATTTGAATGTGTTACATTTATGATATTTTAAATGACAAATATGGCGTGGTTGTTAAATATTTGAAAAATGAAACCAAACACTTAACAAGTGAAGTGTAAAAACGTATCCTCCTGTAACATTTGAAATTTTTTCTTGTATGCATGAATCTCGAATTTAGACTAACCGACAATTTTTATTTCTAATATAAATAATCTCAATTATAATTTCTATTTTGAAGATTGATGTTTATGATATAAATGCTGGCAAATTAGAAATATGTCATATAAAATGGCGACGACGACTATATTTATTAATTTTGTTTATAAGATTGGAACTTTGTCCGTTAAAGTTCCGAAGCTAAAGTCTTACCATTTAAAATCCATATATATGATGTTTTTACCCTAAAAGATAATATTTGACATTTTTTTTATTAACTTGGTTCTCCATATATTACTCAGATGACAATAAGAAATACACAAATCTATGTCTCTAATTATATTTTATCATCAACACACCTATACGAACATAAAGATGTTTGTCATGAATGTCAAATGTTATATTAGTGTTAATTTAGCATGTTTGTTTATAATTGCTGGTCTTCATGTCACTCTAGTCCTTGGTTTTCTCATGCCACCGCATAATCAACACGATGTCCATCTAGTTCTTTAATAAATAATAAAAGGTTTCAAATAGAAGTAGAAACATCTACAAATAAAAATAAATTATCAGCTCCAAAGAAAAAACAACTAATGACTTGTTCCGAAATTATGTTTTTAACCATAAAATTTAGTTAATCAAGGAAACACGGTAGAGAGAGGTTATGGAAGAATAATCTATCTCATAATTCCTCGACCGTGATATCCTTGATTAAAAAAATTCCATGGACAAATTAAAATCACCACTTCATTGTGTAGTTGAAACAAGATCTACAAAAAGAATGTTATTTATCTTCTCTCTCCCGTAATTAGCATTTTATAGATCCATAAAGTTTAAGAAAGTATCATTTTTTTGATATAAATGAATTTCATAAAATTAAAATGATATTATAATTTAAAAAGGCACAATCATGTCTTTTAAATATGTAAATGTAGTAAAAATATAGTCAAGTAAAAAATAATCATGTTGTATTAAAATCATTTAAAATTTTGAGATTTTAAAAAAAAAATGTTTTTATAGATACTTTAATATTTTTTTCCAGATTAAGTTAGAGATTGACCAAGAAGTAAAGAAATGGAGGTTTTGGTAAAGTAGAAAATAAAAGGAGATTTGGTTTTTCCTTTTAACATAAATACTATTTTTATTTTATGAGAAACTCCTATTGATTTTTAAATCTTGTAAAGGAATCTTTCATTCTCAACACAAATTCAATAAATAAAATAGTAGGTAATAACCAACTATTGTTAATTATATCACTGAGTAAGTCATATCGAATTCATTAGAGATTATGGCGGGTGATATTCAACATGACACATTAAGGTCTCAGATTAATAATGATTCCTATGTTTGTAAAAACCAACTATTGTTACATAACATATGTATACATGTAATAGTATGTTGTTTAAGGATTTATATCTTAAAGCAAGTTTTATTATATTTCTAAATTTCCGTAATTTATCGAGTACTAAAGTGGACATCTTAAAATTTATTCGCGACATATATTTGAATGTGTTACATTTATGATATTTTAAATGACAAATATGGCGTGGTTGTTAAATATTTGAAAAATGAAACCAAACACTTAACAAGTGAAGTGTAAAAACGTATCCTCCTGTCAGAAAATACGGGTAAGGAAGGAAAAAGGGAAGAGGGAGGGAAGCGAGGGGAGAAATAATAATAAAAAAAAAAAAAAAAAAACATTTGAAATTTTTTCTTGTATGCATGAATCTCGAATTTAGACTAACCGACAATTTTTATTTCTAATATAAATAATCTCAATTATAATTTCTATTTGGAAGATTGATGTTTATGATATAAATGATGGCAAATTAGAAATATGTCATATAAAATGGCGACGACGACCATATTTATTAATTTTGTTTATAAGATTGGAACTTTGTCCGTTAAAGTTCCGAAGCTAAATTCTTACCATTTAAAATCCATAATATATGATGTTTTTACCCTAAAAGATAATATTTGACATTTTTTTTATTAACTTGGTTCTCCATATATTAATCAGATGACAATAAGAAATACACAAATCTATGTCTCTAATTATAATTTATCATCAACACACCTATACGAACATAAAGATGTTTGTCATGAATGTCAAATGTTATATTAGTGTTAATTTAGCATGTTTGTTTATAATTGCTGGTCTTCATGTCACTCTAGTCCTTGGTTTTCTCATGCCACAGCATAATCAACACGATGTCCATCTAGTTCTTTAATAAATAATAAAAGGTTTCAAATAGAAGTAAAACATCTACAAATAAAAATAAATATCAGCAGCTCCAAAGAAAAAACAACTAATGACTTGTTCCAAAATTATGTTTTTAAACATAAAATTTAGTTAATCAAGGAAACACGGTAGAGAGAGGTTATGGAAGAATAATCTATCTCATAATTCCTCGACCGTGATATCCTTGATTAAAAAATTCCATGGACAAATTAAAATCACCACTTCATTGTGTAGTTGAAAACAAGATCGACAAAAGAATGTTATTTATCTTCTCTCTGGCCGCAATTAGCATTTTATAGATCCATAAAGTTTAAGAAAGTATCATTTTTTGATATAAATGAATTTCATAAAATTAAAATGATATTATAATTTAAAAAGGCACAATCGTGGTCTTTTAAATATGTAATGTAGTAAAAATATAGTCAAGTAAAAAATAATCATGTTTTATTAAAATCATTTAAAATTTTGAGATTTTAAAAAAATGTTTTTATAGATACTTTAATATTTTTTTTCCAGATTAAGTTAAAAGATTGACCAAGAAGTAAAGAAATGGAGGTTTTGGTAAAGTAGAAAATAAAAGGAGATTTGGTTTTTTCTTTTTAAA
>NW_026113331.1:0-29054 GCF_024323335.1 Lathyrus oleraceus | reverse complement strand
CAGGAAAATCCACAACTGCACCAAAATATAGTTCACAAATTACAAAAAATGCTCCATCAGTTTAATCCTTTTGTAATTAGGTTCAAGCAACTTTCAATACTTCCAAATATCAGTCGAATAGAGATTTCATGTTTGGCATTCCTCTTAAAGAACGTCATTGATTACACAGTATCAATATTACTTTGCATGCTTCGATATAATTTTGAATATCTTTATTTACCATTTTCAAAATGTAATAATATTACTTTTAATGCAACCTACAGTAGAAACCTCATACAAAGAAAAACAAATATTTATTTTTCTCTGCTGTGGGCATCAAAAAAAGCGGGCAGACGGCACGGGAGTGCCCGTCTGAACGCTAGTTTATTATAATGTCAGTGTATTTACTCATTGAACACATACCAACTTCTAATCTTCCATTTCCAAGCTTCACTTCTTTTTAGATTCTAGTTATGAAAATTGTAAAATCAATGTAATTGTACTTATTTATTTCTTATACTTTTTTTGTAATTAAAAGATATAAGATATTTTTATTATGAAAAAATCATTATATTTATAAATCTAATTTAGAAATATATAAAATTACATAACAGTTATACTAATTAATTTGTTCCTTAAATCTTTAGTATGTTATAATGAGTTGAATCAAATGCAACGTGTTTATTATGATAATGTCATTTTTTTTAAATAATTAAAATATTTCAGATTAACTTTTAACTTTCTAATATAATTTTGTTTAGTTATGGTTCTCTCTACTATATAAACCGTAGTATGGTTGGGGTAATAAAAATGCATTTATTATAATGTCATTGTATTTACTCATTTAACACATACCAACGTCTAATCTTCCATTTCCAAGGTTCACTTCTTTTTAGATTTTAGTTTATGAAAACTTGTAAAATCACTGTAATTGGACTTATTTATTTCTTATACTTATTATTGTAATTAAAAGATATAAGATATTTTTATTATGAAAAAATCATTAAATTTATAAATCTAATTTAGACATATATAAAATTACATAACATTTATGCTAATTAATATGTTCATGAAATCTTTAGTATGTTATAAATGAGTTGAATCAAATGCAACCGTGTTTATTATGATAAGTGTTTTTTTTTAATAATTAAAATATTTCAGTTTAACTTTTAACTTTCTAATATAATTTTGTTTAGTTATTGTTCTCTCTAGTGTATAAACCGTAGTATCCTTGGGGTAATAAAATGCATTTATTATAATGTCATTGTATTTACTCATTGAACACATACCAACTTCTAATCTTCTATTTCCAAGGTTCACTTCTTTTTAGATTTTAGTTTATGAAAAATTGTAAATCAATGTAATTGTACTTATTTATTTCTTATATTTATTTTTGTAATTAAAAGATATAAGATTATTTTATTATGAAAAAATCATTAATTTATAAATCTAATTTAGACATATATAAAATTACATAACAGTTATGCGAATTTATTTGTTCCTTAAATCTTTAGTATGGTATAAATGAGTTGAATCAAAAGCAACCGTGTTGTTTGTTTATTATGATAATGTGATTTTTTTAAATAATTAAAATATTTCAGTTAACTTTCTAGTATAATTTTGTTTAGTTATGGTTCTCTCTAGTATATAAACCGTAGTATGCTTGGGGTAATAAAATTCATTTATTATAATGTCATTGTATTTACACATTTAACACATACCAACTTCTAATCTTCCATTTCCAAGCTTCACTTCTTTTTAGATTCTAGTTTATGAAAAATTGTAAAATCAATGTAATTGTACTTATTTATTTCTTATACTTATTTTTGTAATTAAAAGATATAAGATATTTTTATTATGAAAAAATCATTATATTTATAAATCTAATTTAGAAATATATGAAATTACATAATAGTTATACTAATTAATTTGTTCCTTAAATCTTTAGTATGTTATAAATGAGTTGAATCAAATGCAACCGTGTTTATTATGATAATGTCATTTTTTTTTAAATAATTAAAAAATTTCAGTTTAACTTTTAACTTTCTAATATAATTTTGTTTAGTTATGGTTCTCTCTAGTATATAAACCGTAGTATGCTTGGGGTATAAAAATGCATTTATTATAATGTCATTGTATTTACTCATTTAACACATACCAACTTCTAATCTTCCAATTCCAAGATTCACTTCTTTCTTGATTTTAGTTTATGAAAAATTGTAAAATCAATGTAATTGTACTTATTTATTTCTTATACTTATTTTTCTAATTAAAAGATATAAGACATTTATATTATGAAAAAATCATTAAATTTATAAATCTAATTTAGACATATATAAAATTACGTAAAAATTTTGCGAATTTATTTGTTCCTTAAATCTTTAGTATGGTATAAATGAGTTCAATCAAAAACAACCGTGCTTATTATGATAATGTGATTTTTTTTAAATAATCAAAATATTTCAGTTAATTTTCTAGTATAATTTTGTTTAGTTATGGTTCTCTCTAGTATATAAACCGTAGTATGCTTGGGGTAATAAAATGCATTTATTATAATGTCATTGTATTTACTCATTTAACACATACCAACTTCTAATCTTCCATTTCCAAGCTTCACTTCTTTTTAGATTCTAGTTTATTAAAAATTGTAAAATCAATGTAATTGTACTTATTTATTTCTTATACTTATTTTTGTAATTAAAAGATATAAGATATTTTTATTATGAAAAAATCATTATATTTATAAATCTAATTTAGAAATATATAAAATTACATAACAGTTATACTAATTAATTTGTTCCTTAAATCTTTAGTATGTCATAAATGAGTTGAATCAAATGCAACCGTGTTTATTATGATAATGTCATTTTTTTTAAATAATTAAAATATTTCAGATTAACTTTTAACTTTCTAATATAATTTTGTTTAGTTATGGTTCTCTCTACTATATAAACCGTAGTATGGTTGGGGTAATAAAATGCATTTATTATAATGTCATTGTATTTACTCATTTAACACATACCAACGTCTAATCTTCCATTTCCAAGGTTCACTTCTTTTTAGATTTTAGTTTATGAAAACTTGTAAAATCACTGTAATTGGACTTATTTATTTCTTATACTTATTATTGTAATTAAAAGATATAAGATATTTTTATTATGAAAAAATCATTAAATTTATAAATCTAATTTAGACATATATAAAATTACATAACATTTATGCTAATTAATATGTTCATGAAATCTTTAGTATGTTATAAATGAGTTGAATCAAATGCAACCGTGTTTATTATGATAATGTGTTTTTTTTTAAATAATTAAAATATTTCAGTTTAACTTTTAACTTTCTAATATAATTTTGTTTAGTTATGGTTCTCTCTAGTGTATAAACCGTAGTATGCTTGGGGTAATAAAATGCATTTATTATAATGTCATTGTATTTACTCATTGAACACATACCAACTTCTAATCTTCTATTTCCAAGGTTCACTTCTTTTTAGATTTTAGTTTATGAAAAATTGTAAAATTTATTTTTGTAATTAAAAGATATAAGATTATTTTATTATGAAAAAATCATTAAATTTATAAATCTAATTTAGACATATATAAAATTACATAACAGTTATGCGAATTTATTTGTTCCTTAAATCTTTAGTATGGTATAAATGAGTTGAATCAAAAGCAACCGTGTTGTTTATTATGATAATGTGATTTTTTTTAAATAATTAAAATATTTCAGTTAACTTTCTAGTATAATTTTGTTTAGTTATGGTTCTCTCTAGTATATAAACCGTAGTATGCTTGGGGTAATAAAATGCATTTATTATAATGTCATTGTATTTACTCATTTAACACATACCAACTTCTAATCTTCCATTTCCAAGCTTCACTTCTTTTTAGATTCTAGTTTATTAAAAATTGTAAAATCAATGTAATTGTACTTATTTATTTCTTATACTTATTTATGTAATTAAAAGATATAAGATATTTTTATTATGAAAAAATCATTATATTTATAAATCTAATTTAGAAATATATAAAATTACATAACAGTTATACTAATTAATTTGTTCCTTAAATCTTTAGTATGTCATAAATGAGTTGAATCAAATGCAACCGTGTTTATTATGATAATGTCATTTTTTTTTAATTAATTAAAAAATTTCAGATTAACTTTTAACTTTCTAATATAATTTTGTTTAGTGATGGTTCTCTCTACTATATAAACCGTAGTATGGTTGGGGTAATAAAATGCATTTATTATAATGTCATTGTATTTACTCATTTAACACATACCAACGTCTAATCTTCCATTTCCAAGGTTCACTTCTTTTTAGATTTTAGTTTATGAAAACTTGTAAAATCACTGTAATTGGACTTATTTATTTCTTATACTTATTATTGTAATTAAAAGATATAAGATATTTTTATTATGAAAAAATCATTAAATTTATAAATCTAATTTAGACATATATAAAATTACATAACATTTATGCTAATTAATATGTTCATTAAATCTTTAGTATGTTATAAATGAGTTGAATCAAATGCAACCGTGTTTATTATGATAATGTGTTTTTTTTTAAATAATTAAAATATTTCAGTTTAACTTTTAACTTTCTAATATAATTTTGTTTAGTTATGGTTCTCTCTAGTGTATAAACCGTAGTATGCTTGGGGTAATAAAATGCATTTATTATAATGTCATTGTATTTACTCATTGAACACATACCAACTTCTAATCTTCTATTTCCAAGGTTCACTTCTTTTTAGATTTTAGTTTATGAAAAATTGTAAAATCAATGTAATTGTACTTATTTATTTCTTATATTTATTTTTGTAATTAAAAGATATAAGATTATTTTATTATGAAAAAATCATTAAATTTATAAATCTAATTTAGACATATATAAAATTACATAACAGTTATGCGAATTTATTTGTTCCTTAAATCTTTAGTATGGTATAAATGAGTTGAATCAAAAGCAACCGTGTTGTTTATTATGATAATGTGATTTTTTTTAAATAATTAAAATATTTCAGTTAACTTTCTAGTATAATTTTGTTTAGTTATGGTTCTCTCTAGTATATAAACCGTAGTATGCTTGGGGTAATAAAATTCATTTATTATAATGTCATTGTATTTACACATTTAACACATACCAACTTCTAATCTTCCATTTCCAAGCTTCACTTCTTTTTAGATTCTAGTTTATGAAAAATTGTAAAATCAATGTAATTGTACTTATTTATTTCTTATACTTATTTTTGTAATTAAAAGATATAAGATATTTTTATTATGAAAAAATCATTATATTTATAAATCTAATTTAGAAATATATGAAATTACATAATAGTTATACTAATTAATTGTTCCTTAAATCTTTAGTATGTTATAAATGAGTTGAATCAAATGCAACCGTGTTTATTATGATAATGTCATTTTTTTAAAATAATTAAAAAATTTCAGTTTAACTTTTAACTTTCTAATATAATTTTGTTTAGTTATGGTTCTCTCTAGTATATAAACCGTAGTATGCTTGGGGTAATAAAATGCATTTATTATAATGTCATTGTATTTACTCATTTAACACATACCAACTTCTAATCTTCCATTTCCAAGGTTCACTTCTTTCTTGATTTTAGTTTATGAAAAATTGTAAAATCAATGTAATTGTACTTATTTATTTCTTATACTTATTTTTCTAATTAAAAGATATAAGACATTTATATTATGAAAAAATCATTAAATTTATAAATCTAATTTAGACATATATAAAATTACGTAAAATTTTGCGAATTTATTTGTTCCTTAAATCTTTAGTATGGTATAAATGAGTTCAATCAAAAACAACCGTGCTTATTATGATAATGTGATTTTTTTTAAATAATTAAAATATTTCAGTTAATTTTCTAGTATAATTTTGTTTAGTTATGGTTCTCTCTAGTATATAAACCGTAGTATGCTTGGGGAAATAAAATGCATTTATTATAATGTCATTGTATTTACTCATTTAACACATACCAATTTCTAATCTTTCATTTCGAAGGTTCACTTCTTATTAGATTTTAGTTTATGAAAAATTGTAAAATCAATGTAATTGTACTTATTTATTTCTTATACTTATTTTTGTAATTAAAAGATATAAGATATTTTTATTATAAAAAAATCATTAAATTTATAAATCTAATTTAGACATATATAAAATTACATAAAATTTTAGCTAATTAATATGTTCATTAAATGTTTAGTAGGTTATAAATGAGTTGAATCAAAAGCAACCTTGTTTATTATGATAATGTGATTTTTTTTAAATAATTAAAATATTTCAGTTTAACTTTTAACTTTCTAGTATAATTTTGCTTAGTTATGGTTCTCTCTAGTATATAAACCGTAGGATGCTTGGGGTAATAAAATGCATTTACTATAATGTCATTGTATTTACTCATTTAACACATACCAACTTCTAATCTTCCATTTCCAAAGTTCACTTCTTTTTAGATTTTAGTTTATGAAAACTTGTAAAATCACTGTAATTCTACTTATTTATTTCTTATACTTATTTTTGTAATAAAAAGATATAAGATATTTTTTTAATGAAAAAATCATTAAATTTATAAATCTAATTAAGACATATATTAAATTACATAACAGTTATGCTAATTAATATGTACCTTAAATCTTTAGTATGTTATAAATGAGTTGAATCAAATGCAACCGTGTTTATTATGATACTGTGTTTTCTTAAATAATTAAAATATTTCAGTTTAACTTTTAACTTTCTAATATTATTTTGTTTAGTTATGGTTCTCTCTAGTATATAAACGGTAGTATGCTTGGGTAATAAAATGCATTTATTATAATGTCATTGTGTTTACTCATTTAACACATACCAACTTCTAATCTTCCATTTCCAAAGTTCACTTCTTTTTAGATTTTAGTTTATGAAAACTTGTAAAATCACTGTAATTGTACTTATTTATTTCTTATACTTATTTTTGTAATAAAAAGATATAAGATTTTTTTTTTGAAAAAATCATTAAATTTATAAATCTAATTTAGACATATATAAAATTACATAACAGTTATACTAATTAATATGTTCCTTAAATCTTTAGTATGTTATAAATGAGTTGAATCAAATGCAACCGTGTTTATTATGATAATGTGTTTTTCTTAAATAATTAAAATATTTCAGTTTAACTTTAAACTTTCTAATATAATTTTGTTTAGTTATGGTTCTCCCTAATATATAAACCGTAGTATGCATGGGGTAATAAAATGCATTTATTATAATGTCATTGTATTTACTCATTTAACACATACCAATTTCTAATCTTTCATTTCGAAGGTTCACTTCTTATTAGATTTTAGTTTATGAAAAATTGTAAAATCAATGTAATTGTACTTATTTATTTCTTATACTTATTTTTGTAATTAAAAGATATAAGATATTTTTATTATAAAAAAATCATTAAATTTATAAATCTAATTTAGACATATATAAAATTACATAAAATTTTGCTAATTAATATGTTCATGAAATCTTTAGTAGGTTATAAATGAGTTGAATCAAATGCAACCGTGTTATTATGATAATGTGTTTTTTTTTAAATAATTAAAATATTTCAGTTTAACTTTTAACTTTCTAATATAATTTTGTTTAGTTATGGTTCTCTCTAGTATATAAACCGTAGTATGCTTGGGGTAATAAAATGCATTTATTATAATGTCATTGTATTTACACATTCAACACATACCAACTTCTAATCTTCCATTTCCAAGCTTCACTTCTTTTTAGATTCTAGTTTATGAAAAATAGTAAAATCAATGTAATTGTACTTATTTATTTCTTATACTTATTTTTGTAATAAAAAGATATAAGATATTTTTATTATGAAAAAATAATTATATTTATAAATCTAATTTAGAAATATATAAAATTACATAACAATTATGCTAATTAATTTGTTCCTTAAATCTTTAGTATGTTATAAATGAGTTGAATCAAATGCAACCGTGTTTATTATGATAATGTCATTTTTTTTTAAATAATTAAAATATTTGAGTCTAACTTTTAACTTTCTAATATAATTTTGTTTAGTTATGGTTCTCTCTAGTTTATAAACCGTAGTATGCTTGGGGTAATAAAATGCATTTATTATAATGTCATTGTATTTACTCATTGAACACATACCAACTTCTAATCTTCTATTTCCAAGGTTCACTTTTTTTAGATTTTAGTTTATGAAAAATTGTAAAATCAATGTAATTGTACTTATTTATTTCTTATACTTTAATTTTGTAATTAAAAGATATAAGATATTTTTATTATGAAAAAATCATTATATTTATAAATCTAATTTAGAAATATATAAAATTACATAACAATTATGCTAATTTAATTTGTTCCTTAAATCTTTAGTATATTATAAATGAGTTGAATCAAATGCAACCGTGTTTATTATGATAATGTCATTTTTTTTAAAATAATTAAAATATTTGAGTTTAAATTTTAACTTTCTAATATAATTTTGTTTAGTTATGGTTCTCTCTAGTATATAAACTGTAGTATGCTTGGGGTAATAAAATGCATTTAATATAATGTCATTGTATTTACTCATTTAACACATACCAACTTCTAATCTTCCATTTCCAAAGTTCACTTCTTTTTAGATTTTAGTTTATGAAAATTTGTAAAATCACTGTAATTGTACTTATTTATTTCTTATACTTATTTTAATAAAAAAGACATAAGATATTTTTTTAATGAAAAAATCATTAAATTTATAAATCTAATTAAGACATATATAAAATTACATAACAGTTATGCTAATTAATATGTTCCTTAAATCTTTAGTATGTTATAAATGAGTTGAATCAAATGCAACCGTGTTTATTATGATAATGTGTTTTTTCTTAAATAATTATATATTTCAGTTTAACTTTTAACTTTTTAGTATAATTTTGTTTAGTTATGGTTCTCTCTAGTATATAAACCGTAGGATGCTTGGGGTAATAAAATGCATTTACTATAATGTCATTGTATTTACTCATTTAACACATACCAACTTCTAATCTTCCATTTCCAAAGTTCACTTCTTTTTACATTTTAGTTTATGAAAACTTGTAAAATCACTGTAATTGTACTTATTTATTTCTTATACTTATTTTTGTAATAAAAAGATATAAGATATTTTTTAATGAAAAAATCATTAAATTTATAAATCTAATTTAGACATATATAAAATTACATAACATTTATGCTAATTAATATGTTCATGAAATCTTTAGTAGGTTATAAATGAGTTGAATCAAATGCAACCGTGTTTATTATGATAAAGTGTTTTTTTAAATAATTAAAATATTTCAGTTTAACTTTTAACTTTCTAATATTATTTTGTTTAGTTATGGTTCTCTCTAGTATATAAACGGTAGTATGCTTGGGGTAATAAAATGCATTTATTATAATGTCATTGTATTTACTCATTTAACACATACCAATTTCTAATCTTTCATTTCGAAGGTTCACTTCTTATTAGATTTTAGTTTATGAAAACTTGTAAAATCACTGTAATTGTACTTATTTAATTCTTATACTTATTTTTGTAATTAAAAGATATAAGATATTTTTATTATGAAAAAATCATTAAATTTATAAATCTAATTTAGACATATATAAAATTACATAACAGTTATGCTAATTAATATGTTCATGAAATCTTTATTAGGTTATAAATGAGTTGAATCAAATGCAACCGTGTTTATTATGATAATGTGTTTTTTCTTAAATAATTAAAATATTTCAGTTTAACTTTAAACTTTCTAATATAATTTTGTTTAGTTATGGTTCTCTTTAGTATATAAACCGTAGTATGCATGGGGTAATAAAATGCATTTATTATAATGTCATTGTATTTACTCATTTAACACATACCAATTTCTAATCTTTCATTTCGAAGGTTCACTTCTTATTAGATTTTAGTTTATGAAAAATTGTAAAATCAATGTAATTGTACTTATTTATTTCTTACACTTATTTTTGTAATTAAAAGATATAAGATATTTTTATTATAAAAAAATCATTAAATTTATAAATCTAATTTAGACATATATAAAGTTACATAAAAATTATGCGAATTTATTGTTCCTTAAATCTTTAGTATGGTATAAATGAGTTGAATCAAAAGCAACCGTGTTTATTATGATAATGTGATTTTTTTTAAATAATTAAAATATTTCAGTTTAACTTTTAACTTTCTAGTATAATTTTGTTGAGTTATGGTTCTCTCTAGTATATAAACCGTAGGATGCTTGGGGTAATAAAATGCATTTATTATAATGTCATTGTATTTACTCATCTAACACATACCAACTTCTAATCTTCCATTTCCAAAGTTCACTTCTTTTAGATTTTAGTTTATGAAAACTTGTAAAATCACTGTAATTGTACTTATTTATTTCTTATACTTATTTTGTAATAAAAAGATATAAGATATTTTTTAATGAAAAACTCATTAAATTTATAAATCTAATTAAGACATATATAAAATTACATAACAGTTATGCTAATTAATATGTTCCTTAAATCTTTAGTATGTTATAAATGAGTTGAATCAAATGCAACCGTGTTTATTATGATAATGTGTTTTTTCTTAAATAATTAAAATATTTCAGTTTAACTTTAAACTTTCTAATATAATTTTGTTTAGTTATGGTTCTCCCTAATATATAAACCGTAGTATGCATGGGGTAATAAAATGCATTTATTATAATGTCATTCTATTTACTCATTCAACACATACCAATTTCTAATCTTTCATTTCGAAGGTTCACTTCTTATTAGATTTTAGTTTATGAAAAATTGTAAAATCAATGTAATTGTACTTATTTATTTCTTACACTTATTTTTGTAATTAAAAGACATAAGATATTTTTATTATAAAAAAATCATTAAATTTATAAATCTAATTTAGACATATATAAAGTTACATAAAAATTATGCGAATTTATTTGTTCCTTAAATCTTTAGTATGGTATAAATGAGTTGAATCAAAAGCAACCGTGTTTATTATGATAATGTGATTTTTTTAAATAATTAAAATATTTCAGTTTAACTTTTAACTTTCTAGTATAATTTTGTTGAGTTATGGTTCTCTCTAGTATATAAACCGTAGGATGCTTGGGGTAATAAAATGCATTTATTATAATGTCATTGTATTTACTCATCTAACACATACCAACTTCTAATCTTCCATTTCCAAAGTTCACTTCTTTTTAGATTTTAGTTTATGAAAACTTGTAAAATCACTGTAATTGTACTTATTTATTTCTTATACTATTTTTGTAATAAAAGATATAAGATATTTTTTTAATGAAAAAATCATTAAATTTATAAATCTAATTAAGACATATATAAAATTACATAACAGTTATGCTAATTAATATGTTCCTTAAATCTTTAGTATGTTATAAATGAGTTGAATCAAATGCAACCGTGTTTATTATGATAATGTGTTTTTTCTTAAATAATTAAAATATTTCAGTTTAACTTTAAACTTTCTAATATAATTTTGTTTAGTTATGGTTCTCCCTAATATATAAACCGTAGTATGCATGGGGTAATAAAATGCATTTATTGTAATGTCATTCTATTTACTCATTCAACACATACCAATTTCTAATCTTTCATTTCGAAGGTTCACTTCTTATTAGATTTTAGTTTATGAAAAATTGTAAAATCAATGTAATTGTACTTATTTATTTCTTACACTTATTTTTGTAATTAAAAGACATAAGATATTTTTATTATAAAAAAATCATTAAATTTATAAATCTAATTTAGACATATATAAAGTTACATAAAAATTATGCGAATTTATTTGTTCCTTAAATCTTTAGTATGGTATAAATGAGTTGAATCAAAAGCAACCGTGTTTATTAAGATAATGTGATTTTTTTTAAATAATTAAAATATTTCAGTTTAACTTTTAACTTTATAGTATAATTTTGTTGAGTTATGGTTCTCTCTAGTATATAAACCGTAGGATGCTTGGGGTAATAAAATGCATTTATTATAATGTCATTGTATTTACTCATCTAACACATACCAACTTCTAATCTTCCATTTCCAAAGTTCACTTCTTTTTAGATTTTAGTTTATGAAAACTTGTAAAATCACTGTAATTGTACGTATTTATTTCTTATACTTATTTTTGTAATAAAAAGATATAAGATATTTTTTTAATGAAAAAATCATTAAATTTATAAATCTAATTAAGACATATATAAAATTACATAACAGTTATGCTAATTAATATGTTCCTTAAATCTTTAGTATGTTATAAATGAGTTGAATCAAATGCAACCGTGTTTATTATGATAATGTGTTTTTTCTTAAATAATTAAAATATTTCAGTTTAACTTTTAACTTTCGAATATTATTTTCTTTAGTTATGGTTCTCTCTAGTATATAAACCGTAGTATGCTTGGGGTAATAAAATGCATTTATTATAATGTCATTGTATTTACTCATTTAACACATATCAACTTCTAATCTTCCATTTTCAAACTTCACTTCTTTTTAGATTTTAGTTTATGAAAACTTTTAAAATCACTGTAATTGTACTTATTTATTTCTTATACTTATTTTTGTAATAAAAAGATATAAGATATTTTTTTAATGAAAAAATCATTAAATTTATAAATCTAATTAAGACATATATAAAATTACATAACAGTTATGCTAATTAATATGTTCCTTAAATCTTTAGTATGTTATAAATGAGTTGAATCAAATGCAACCGTGTTTATTATGATAATGTGATTTTTTTTAAATAATTAAAATATTTCAGTTACCTTTCTAGTATAATTTTGTTTAGTTATGGTTCTCTCTAGTATATAAACCGTAGTATGCTTGGGGTAATAAAATGCATTTATTATAATGTCATTGTATTTACACATTTACACATACCAACTTCTAATCTTCCATTTCCAAACTTTACTTCTTTTTAGATTCTAGTTATGAAAAATTGTAAAATCAATGTAATTGTACTTATTTATTTCTTATACTTTAATTTTGTAATTAAAAGATATAAGATATTTTATTATGAAAAAATCATTATATTTATAAATCTAATTTAGAAATATATAAAATTACATAACAATTATGCTAATTAATTTGTTCCTTAAATCTTTAGTATGTTATAAATGAGTTGAATCAAATGCAACCGTGTTTATTATGATAATGTCATTTTTTTTTTAAATAATTAAAATATTTGAGTTTAACTTTTAACTTTCTAATATAATTTTGTTTAGTTATGGTTCTCTCTAGTATATAAACTGTAGTATGCTTGGGGTAATAAAATGCATTTAATATAATGTCATTGTATTTACTCATTTAACACATACCAACTTCTAATCTTCCATTTCCAAAGTTCACTTCTTTTTAGATTTTAGTTTATGAAAACTTGTAAAATCACTGTAATTGTACTTATTTATTTCTCATACTTATTTTTGTAATTAAAAGATATAAGATATTTATTATGAAGAAATCATTATATTTATAAATCTAATTTAGAAATATATAAAATTACAAAACAATTATGCTAATTAATTTGTTCCTTAAATCTTTAGTATGTTATAAATGAGTTGAATCAAATGCGAAGGGAAGGTATTTATCCCAAAAGAGGGAAAGGAAACGCTCAGTGTAAACCTGGAAAAAGCATGGTCTCGCGACCAAAGAGAATGGAATCGGGAGTCGGTTATGCGAAGGGAAGGTATTAGCACCCCTACGCATCTGTCGTACTCGACGGGATCCACGCACAATAGGAAGGGAAAATGGTTGCTAAAACACTGCTCAAACACACATCTACACAGGCTGAAAGAGACACAAGAAAACAAACAAGACTGACTCGGCAGGATATCGCATCCTGGGCCTACTTAGTCTATCAAGCATAGACATCAGAGTCAAAGTAGTTCGGACTGGGGAAACGACACATGCTCGCTAGGATGTCGCATCCTATGCATACGTATCTCCTTTGGACGAAGGAGAATCAGAGCATTCGTAGCTCGGCTAACACGCACACAAACAAACACAGGCAAAGGCAAACATGGAGCCTGAATGCCAATCACTGGGCTTACATCAGCATCCGAACCAAAACACACACAAGAAGGCAAACGTGGAGCCTGAATGCCAATCACTGGACTTACATCAGCATCCGAACCAAAACGCACACTGGAACCCGAATGCCACTCGATGGACTTACATCAGCTTCCAAGCACACAACAAGACACAGGATGTGGAATCCCAATCGCTGGGCTTACATCCATCTCCTACACACGCAACACAAAACAAAGACACAGGCGCCCGGAGAGATCTGCTCATCTCCTGCCTACGTACCTCATCTGGTATGAGGATCAGGGCGACGTAGTTCCCCTACGAAGGGACACAGAACTAGCCTAACCAGATGACAGAGGGAAACACAACTAGGGAGACTACGACTCGAGCCTAGCTGTTATCATGCAAAGTCGTCCCTAAGTCAAGGTTTCTAGCTAACTTGCACAGGAAGCAAGCCTATCCTATTCAGCATAAACAGTAAATCAAGTATCCACAAGTAGCACACACTATATACACACAAGTGGGGCTCAATCAAAGGGTAAGACTGCAAGAGCAAGTCATCTGTACAGGGGTAGTGTTAGCTCTTAACCTTGCCATTGAGGGGCTAAGGTGAAGCTGATGAAAGGAGAGTGAAGATAAGACTTCACAGCATTTATCCTTGTTCAGGGAGAGCTCAAGACAAAATAGCGTGGGTTCAGAAAGTGGGAACCCTTCTACACTCAAGACTCTGACACAACTGTACATTGCACAAGATCTTGGGTTTGTGTCCCAATGCATCAACACAGTGGTGTGAGCAGAGGGAAGACTCAACAGAATAGCGGGGGATAGATTACATATCCCTTGGGTTCCGCCAATTGCCTCATAGAGGTCTTTACCTGCTTGGGGACAAAAGTAAACAATCACAAACATCGCCTCTTAAGGAGGACTTCAGACAGGTGCCTGGCCAAGTAACAGGCCAGGTCTTCCAGACTACATGGAGACAAGAATGTTATACCTCAGTGCAAATTGCTTATCAAGCAAAGCAAAGCAATATTAGCAACTAATGTACCTGAAATCAATCAAATATCATCAGTATGCCAAAAACATCCATTTATTACTGATGCAAAATGTTGCATAATGAAACACATGAGGTGGCCCTTACAATGGACCAGTACGTTTCGGGCAAAACGTATGGCTTTCATGCAAACAAAATAAAACCCAGAAATACTACACTTCCGGATGAGCGACAGTGATGCTTTTGGAGGCCTTCCAATCGCCTGGTACGCACGACTTTATCCACAGCTCTAGCTCGCGGTCGCGGTCGATCTCTTCACTCACTGAACAAACATGATCAGAATCCAGCATTCCTGCACTGACAAAGATGTACGGTGGACGACGTCCTCTGTTTGGTCTAGACGACTCTTGATCTGGATAACCAATCCCGAACATGTCTGCCTTTACCACTATGTCAATGATCCTTCCCCAGCCTCGAGCCTCTTTGTTCTTCACCACCTCCAAAGCTTGTTTATAAGAAGAAATGGACAACTTCTTCTCCTTCTCAATAACAACAGCATTCTCCACCTTGACGGTTTCGATTGCTTGACTGGATGTTTCAAATTTTTCACTGTCCATTTCTACTTCTATCATCTTCTGGGTTGTATCCCCCATCAGTACACACCCCTCTGTGGTGACGGTCGCACAACAATTATCAACAACAGGGAAAGCTCCATCCTTCATCAAAGGTTCTGGGACCGCAGGCATCGGACCCTTTGACTGATCTTCCTCAGACACTCCCATTCCTCTCTTGACCTTTTTCACCATCTTCATCCTTACAGGACCCTGCCTGGGTACAGGGTTGACATCCCCATCCATGATCTGTGCCAAGCTGATGGTCTTGGAGTCTACCATGTCCTGGACGACATGCTTGAAAGCCCTACAACCCTCAACACTGTGCCCGGGTGCCTCAGAATGGAACTCACACCTGGCATTCTCATCATAGTGTGCAGGCCTCTTCTGTTGTGCTATGGGAATCAAAATCCTTGGCCGGACTAACCCCAAATCCCTCAATCTCCTGAACAGAAGGGTGTAGGTCACAGGCGGCTCCTCAAACTAACGCTCCTCCTTTTTCTTCTTCACCTGGCTCCTAGCTCTCGGTGCCTTCTGTTGAGGTGGTGGTTGTTGCTGTGGTACAGGTGGATTACCAACAGGAGCGGTTACAGCAGCAGCATAAGGATGATAACGATCCTTACTGCGTTCTTTCTTTGCTGGCACACCGCTTGAGTCAACCTCTTTCTCGAGCGGACCACTGCCAGAGGGTTTCTTTGCTACAGAGTCAGAGGGATTTGTCACCTCGGATGATGGAGCTTTTCCCTGAACTTTCTCCTTGATCATCCAAAAGAAAAAAGAAAAAAAAGAAAAAACAAGAAAGTAAGAAAGAAGAAGGCCCTCAATCCTTTCCAATCTCTCGGCCATGGCTTTCTGCCCCAAGGCAAGCCCTTGCACAACACTGAACGCAAAAAAAACAAAAAAAAAAAATACACAAAAAAAAAAAAACAAAAAATCTCTCACCATCTCTTTCAGTTCGAGGATGTCGGCGTTGGGAGGATCCATCGGTTCGGATTTGTTGCCCCTAGCAGGATGCCTGAGCAAACAAGCTATGCGCACCGGTTGACACCTACAAAACAGCAAATGGGTTAGTATGACTCACACATGCAATGTCTGTCCGTACTAGGAATATTTGTCCTTTGATTCTAGCGTCACTGCGGCAGATAATTTTTCATCAATAACAATCTGACATCTGGATGTCTCTCAACCAGAATCTCAATCAACAATGGACCCTGAGTACGGATCGACATGGGTTGAATGCGGATGAATGCAAAATGGGATGATGCAAATGCATGAATGCAGGTCACTGCGCCACCAAGTCATCTGAAGACCCATTCTATGAACCAGTCACAGTCAACTGAGTCACCATAAATCCGACTTGGGGAGTTCCGAAATAAACGGAACTGGAGATTACATCACTATCATCTCAGGAACATCCACTGAACGGATGACGATCAGATCCTCTGAACAAGTACTCTCAACTCAAACCGGGGATCCGAAATAAACGGAACCCGCTGATAAACCACGGACAGAACTCCGGCGTCCCAGAAATAAATGTCCATAATTCACAGTCACCATTAGTGCCAAGAGTCACCGTCTGTACCTGTTAAAATGATCATTCCCTCCCCGCTCACGGGTGTCATCTAGGCCAGGGTAAGGTCGAGAGAAACGCAGGATAAACAACCCTTTCAAGAATATCATCCTGTGCACACCAGATGTATGCACCGATAATACCCCATCAGAGTCTGAACTGCTCGTGATGTCAATGTTCCGCTAAGTGGCGTACACCATCCGCTTCCCATGAATCACTCTATTCCTAGGTTTCCTAGATTGCACTCATAGCCTGGGTATTGGGCCTTTTACCTCGAGTAACTCCCACCCCAAACAGAGAAACACAGCCAGCACAGCAGATGAATATGAATGAATGCAAACATTAATGCAAACAATAAATGCAAACAATAAATGCAAACAATAAATAATGAATGCAATAAATAACAGCACAAAGCAACCAAAGCCCTAACCTAGAGAGCGCTAGGAGAGACTCGCTTAGGGAAGATGGACCAGCACAGGTCAACTCCTCAGTCCTCAGCAGAGTCGCCAGCTGTCGCATTACGCGAAAAACTGGCGGGAAAACAAGAACAACAGAGCCGCCACCGTGCGTTATTTATCCAAAAGAGGGAAAGGGAGGGAGGGGGAAGAGAGGAAAGGGCCGTGGGAAGGGGGGGGCGTTGTTGGGGTGGGGGGGGAAAACGCTCAGAGTAAACCTGGAAAAAGCATGGTCTCGCGACCAAAGAGAATGGGATCGGGAGTCGGTTATGCGAAGGGAAGGTATTAGCACCCCTAAGCATCCGTCGTACTCGACGGGATCCACGCACAGTAGGAAGGGAAAATGGTTGCTAAAACACTGCTCAAACACACATCTACACAGGCTGAAAGAGACACAAGAAAACAAACAAGACTGACTCGGCAGGATATCGCATCCTGGGCCTACTTAGTCTATCAAGCATAGACATCAGAGTCAAAGTAGTTCGGACTGGGGAAACGACACATGCTCGCTAGGATGTCGCATCCTATGCATACGTATCTCCTTTGGACGAAGGAGAATCAGAGCATTCGTAGCTCGGCTAACACGCACACAAACAAACACAGGCAAAGGCAAACATGGAGCCTGAATGCCAATCACTGGGCTTACATCAGCATTCGAACCAAAACACACACAAGAAGGCAAACGTGGAGCCTGAATGCCAATCACTGGACTTACATCAGCATCCGAACCAAAACGCACACTGGAACCCGAATGCCACTCGATGGACTTACATCAGCTTCCAAGCACACAACAAGACACAGGATGTGGAATCCCAATCGCTGGGCTTACATCCATCTCCTACACACGCAACACAAAACAAAGACACAGGCGCCCGGAGAGATCTGCTCATCTCCTGCCTACGTACCTCATCTGGTATGAGGATCAGGGCGACGTAGTTCCCCTACGAAGGGACACAGAACTAGCCTAACCAGATGACAGAGGGAAACACAACTAGGGAGACTACGACTCGAGCCTAACTGTTATCATGCAAAGTCGTCCCTAAGTCAAGGTTTCTAGCTAACTTGCACAGGAAGCAAGCCTATCCTATTCAGCATAAACAGTAAATCAAGTATCCACAAGTAGCACATACTATATACACACAAGTGGGGCTCAATCAAAGGGTAAGACTGCAAGAGCAAGTCATCTGTACAGGGGTAGTGTTAGCTCTTAACCTTGCCATTGAGGGGCTAAGGTGAAGCTGATGAAAAGGGACTGTGGGGTTTGGGAGTTGTTCTGGGTGGGGGAGAGTGAAGATAAGACTTCACAGCTCTTATCCCTGGTCAGGGAGAGCTCAAGACAAAGGAGCGTGGGTTCAGAAAGTGGGAACCCTTCTACACTCAAGACTCTGACACAACTGTACATTGTACAAGATCTTGGGTTTGTGTCCCAATGCATCAACACAGTGGTGTGAGCAGAGGGAAGACTCAACAGAATAGCGGGGGATAGATTGCATATCCCTTGGGTTCCTCCAATTGCCTCATAGAGGTCTTTACCTGCTTGGGGACAAAAGTAAACAATCACAAACATCGCCTCTTAAGGAGGACTTCAGACAGGTGCCTGGCCAAGTAACAGGCCAGGTCTTCCAGACTACATGGAGACAAGAATGTTATACCTCAGTGCAAATTGCTTATCAAGCAAAGCAAAGCAATATTAGCAACTAATGTACCTGAAATCAATCAAATATCATCAGTATGCCAATCACATAACTAAACAGCAAATGGTTCACAATTAACTATAAACAGACAAACACAATCCAATGCACCAAAGTGCAAGCAACTCAAAAGCCAAACATCCTACAAGACAAAACAAGTTAGTGTACAATGTCAAATGACATCTCAATCAAAAGTGAATCCACCTCCTTAAGGTATTTTGCCTCTTAACCTGAAAATCACATTCAAACATGAGATACAAGACCACTAGGACAAGCCTAGGGTCAAAAGGAGGAAAAAAGTCAAAACAGCAAGTGAAACATGATCAAAATCAACATTAATCACATAAAGAGAATCCAATTGGTCTCACATCTAAACCATACACCAAATTAATTTCATGCACAATTTAGATCAAGCTAGGCAATTATGAGTCATATAGGAGCAAACAGAATGACATCACTCAAACAAATACCTAAACAGCTCAATAAATTCCAAAAATTCCAGCCTAAACAGGACACATTCAATGAGCTACATATCAATTTTCATGTCATTTGGACAACAGGAAGTAGGTCAATGAAAATCAAAAATTCAACAGAAATCCAAACAAGTCAACACATGGTAGTAAAATGAGCATCAACTTCAATCAAATGCCAAACCGTGAGAACAATTAAGAAATGAGTGGGACCAAAGCCAAATTAACAAGGAACATGTTATGAATCACTCCATCAAATTTCACATTCATATGATATAGTATGAGCATTCCATGAGACATAGAAGTCAAGTAGTCAAGCAAAGACCAAAAAATGCTAAACAGCAAATAAAAATCTCAATTAAATGGAAAATGAATCAACAATTCATGCAAAAATTCATGGTGAAACTAGACATATACAAGACACAGCATGCAAAATTGAGATCAATTGGAAAAGCCTAGGCATGTCAAATAAAATCACGAAATGACCTAACCTAGTGTGACACAAATTGTCACACTCAACTTGCACACATCATAACTACCATACCAGAGATCCAAAATTCACAAACTATACATCAAAATAACCAGCAAGGAGTCAAGAATTAGCATGTGAAATTTCATTCAATTTGGATAAGGTATGAGTATTTATGTTAGAAATGGTGAAACATACAAAATGCACACAAGTCAAAGATCCATAGGCAAAATCAAAAATTCTCCAAGCACAACTTGAGTTATCATACCTATAAAAAACTAGAGAAAATTATGAATCTAACAAAAAAACTCCCACTAAATTTGGATGAAAAATGGATTTATATGATTTTTGTAAGATTTGTGGAATTATTGAATAATTATTTAAATGGAATATGAATTAATTGAATTAATTTAGCCACGAGTGGCAGTTTTGTAATTATTCAGCCTTGCCAAAATGACAGCGTATTCATTTATTGCGTGTCACCGTGTGAATGGACGGAATCTGGCGCGAAACAGGTTTTTGAAAACGCCATGCTGCGAAACGGATTGAATGTGATATTTTCCAGATTCTCGAAGCTGTTCTTCGCGTCCATGGAGTTCTTCAACAGCAGCATCCGTTACGAGCGAAACTCAACCAAAACACGCAAATGATATATGGATCTCTCCGTCTTCCAACGTAGATTACAGTTATGGCCACGAAATTGTCTAAAGATTATCACACGCGAAGATTCGATCGAATGAAGTTTCGTCATGCAAACTTTAATCCTAGATTTCTCTCTCAAATCTTAATGGATTCTAATTCTACAAGTTGCATTACATTCTACAATCAACGGTCTACACATATCATATCTCAATTTGGAGAATCATCAAGGTCGAAATCCAACCTTATGAGAATGGCAGCTGATGAATTTGTGCTCCTTTCGATCCAATTCGCGAAAACAGCAGAAGTATGTTAATTAGGAAGATGATTGGTACAGCTTTGGTAGCTCAGCAACACTCCAGGTGCTCGAATTCTTGATTTGCCATGGTTGAGCAAGCTTGGACAGTTGGAGTTTTTGATGGATTTACACCTCCAAATGCTTCAACAGAAGTTCAATATCACCTGCACATGAAGAATCCACAAAGAAATCGCATAGAGGATCAAAGATTCTTGGAAAATTGGAAAAAAGTGAATGTGAAAAAATGGAGAAAGTGAGAGAGTTTTTGATTTTTCTGTTTTGATCTTGAAGAATGATTAGTGCTGATGCAAAACAGTTGCAATTATCTATTTATACCAAGGCTTAATCACAAAATTAATCCCAATTAGCAAAATGAAGGTTTTGTGTAATGTGCAATTTTCAAGTTTTGGTCCAATATGCCCTTGGTTAATGCAGCTGATTTTTCTGTCCAAACTTGGTTCCAACAGGTCACAAATGACATTTAGGAAGTGTTGCAAAAAGCCTCATTTCAAAATTCCAAGTATTTCTCAAATTGGACCATTTTGCCCTTGGATTTTAATTAGTGCACTTGAAAATTGACCTTTTGTGTGAATGCTTTTGGCAAATGTGATGATGGATTATGAAAGCACACATTAAATGTGATTTGCTCAAAGAAAAACCATCCAATTTGGCACTCCATGTGAAAGTTATGCCACTTTGATTTCGGGCATTTCTGAAAATGATTGGACCATATCTTGCTAACCACACATGGGAATTTCAAGTTCTTGGACTTTTTGAATGGTGAGATCAAGATCTTCAACTTTCATGTTGGACAAAATTCCATTTGAAGCTTTTATGATGAAGTAATTTTGAGGAGAAAAACTTTCCATTTTGGGCAGCTGAAATTACAGGTCACCTGCTATTTTTGGAAACTCTTGATCTGACCCCCAAATCTTCAACCTTGGTCTTTGGTATGTCAAATGAGACTTATATGGACATGAATGAGGCCTTTCAAACCATCTCACACCTTCCAATCCATAAAATCAGGCACAGTTGACCACAATTGACTTTCTAGGGTTTCTGGTTGACTGAACAATGACTGATGACTTCTGAGCATCCAATCTTTGGCCAAACCACTTAAAAATGATCCTTAGACCATATGAACTTGATAAATCAACCCTAGGGCTTTGTCTCAACGAAAATGGCACTTGCTTGCTTGATTGACCGATTCTCCTGATCAGTTTGACCTAATTCATCAGCTGAGCTTGCACTTGGGCAAATGGACAATGCAATGTTATGCAGTGGACCATGTTATGTTAATGACCCTATGAAATGAATGTACAAAATGATGGGTGCAAATTTGAGGTGCTACAGCTGCCCCTATTCAATCAACTGGGAACCCGAATGGATGAGAGCAACGGCTGTCAGACTTTCAGGGTAAACAGGGATTGAATACCAAGAACCGTAGAAATTTGCACACTGTTGGAAAAATCTTTTCTTGTTTTTTTTCTATCTTTCTCACAAAAGAACAAAAAACCACATCCAGAATCGACACACGATGAATGGGGAACAGAAATCTCAACTAGATGCAACGGACACTAGGAAACACTCAACGTTTACCAAGACCAACGGAGAGGTAAATCAACTCTACTGGGGATAACCAGGAAAGGATACAACCATACGTCAGCGGACGTAATGGGAAAAACTCGACGTTTACCAAAACCAACGGAGAGGTGAATCAGCTGGGACGACCAGGAAAAACTCGACGTTTACAAGACCAACGGAGAGGTAGCCAGACTCATCGGATGAATGGGAGACTCGACCAGACGTCATCGGACGAAAGGGAGAAACTCGACGTTTATCGACACCAACGGAGAAGGAGAATCAACTGGGACGACCAGGAACACTCGACCAGACGTCAACGGACGAAATGGGAGACTCAACGTTTATCGAACCAACGGGAAGGAGAAAACTCAACCAGACGTCATCGGACGAAAGGGAGACCACACCGGACACCAAATAGGACGTCTACTGGGGATTCTGGCTGGGAAATCAACCAGACATTAATGAATGAATGGAAGGGTACACAATCAGACGTCATCGGACGAATGAGAAAAACTCAACGTTTATCGAAACCAACGGGGAGGTAAATCCGCATGGGGAAGGGTACAGCTAGACGCCATAGGACGAATAGGAAAAATCGACGTTTATCGACACCAACGGAGAGGAGGAAGCTTCTGAGGGGATCAACAGTCATAATGAATGATCTGCGGGGAATAAGCAACTAGACGTCATCGGACGACTAGGAAAAACTCGACGTTTATCGACACCAACGGAGAGGAGGAATCTTCTGGGGACGACCCTGGGGGAAAGAACAACTATACGCCAACGGACGCATAGGAAAAACTCGACGTTTATCGACACCGACGGAGAGGAGGATCAACTCTGAGGAGAGTGAACACAACCAAATCATCAATGGATGATCGGGAAAAACTCGACGTTTATCGACACCAACGGAGAGGAGGAAACTTCACTAGGGAAGGGACGACGTTACGCACATCGAAGATGATGTTACCGACACTAAAGAAGACCAGACACTAGCATGACTGAGAAAGCACCGAAAGATGGTGTTTACCGACACCAAAGAATACCAGACATACGCACGACTGGAAATCACCGAAAGATGGTGTTTACCGACACCAAAGAAACAACACGCGCGGGTGCGACAGGATACTGACATCTACATGTTAGGGCAAGGCTACACACTTGCAGGGGATCTCACTGGGGAACAAGGTCACGACAGCGAGCAAACGGGAAGGAACACCAAGGATACCGGTTGTAGGTATGAAACGGGTGACCGACCAAAGCGTGAATTGGTTTGTGTTCCAAAACACTCAACATCCTGAAGAGGGCTAGAAAAGCAGTCTTGTTAAAGGATGGACATTCGATTCCACAAGGAATACGAATCTTACTCGACTGGGGAGGACGACTTCGACCCAAGAGCGCATGAGACATATTATCTATTGCCATCAAAACGTAGATAATATACTCGCATGGAAGATATCCATAACCGGGTTGTAGGTTGTTAAATGGATAATCAACCGACATCATCCTAAGAGTGCAAAAGCAAACTTGTTAAAGGATGGACAACCGATTCCACGAGGAATATGAATCTTACTCTGCTGGAGAAAACAATCAAAAGACTGACCAGAGAGGCATGAGACATATTATCTATAGCCGTCAAAACGTAGATAATACACTCGCATGGAAGATTATCCATAATCGGGTTGTAGGTTGTTAAATGGATAAACGACCGAAAAGAAAGGCATCGGGGTGCCAGGACTAGGTATGCAAAAGATGACCAACGAAAGAGGATAAAGTTGCCAACTTGGAGCAAATATCCAAAAGGAAGGGAAGACCCATCGGGGACAATACTGCTTGATCAAGGCAAGTCCAGAGGGGACAAGACTATCAATACCGCCAACTGGGGTACTGATAACTGCAAAGAGGGGATTACATCTACCGGTTGGTAGGCAGAAAACCATAGAAAAAAGTAACCGTCATCAACTAGGATGAGCACAAAGGGTTAACTACCAAGGGGAGAACGTGGGATTTTACAACTACCAGCTTGTAGAGGTAGAAAACCACAAAGATAGGACTTACAACTACCGGTTGCAGGTAGAGGCCAAAAATCCGCCAACAACCACAAAGGTTACCTCTGTTAGGGGATGAAAGTGGGATTTTACAACTACCGGCTTGTAGGTAGAAAACCACAAAGATAGGACTTACAACTACCGGTTTGTAGGTAGAAGCCACCAAGATTCCGCTGAGGATAAGATGAATGAGTGCCGATTAGTGAGCAATTATTCATTTATGCCAGGGAAGAACGGTCAACAGGAAGCCAATTTAGGATCGATCCAAAAAAGGCAGACTGAAACAAGACTCATCCTAATGAGGAGAAGAACTCAATAGGGAAAACCCATCCCAAGGAGAGGGAACGGAAACAACCGTCATCCACGAGGAGGATACAACTCGTGGGGAGCGTAGAAGGAAAGACAGACACTTTTGCTTAAGGGGTCACTTACATGACATGGCAACAGATCTGAATTGACAGAACCCATCTGCTGGGGGGAATTGACCCAAGTGTGCAAAATGCTGTCATCTTCGAGGAGTAGTACACTGCTGGGGATAACCACCTAACTAAGGAGTCACTTGCTGAGAAAACACCAACCTCTCAACTGCTGGGGGAATCCAATTCTGAAGCCGATTCCAATGGCCGCGATGCTAAACTTTTTCCAACAACCCATCTTGGCGGGTCACCACGGCCTAGGGCTAATGGACATGTTTGCAATGTTGATGCATGAGTTTTCCTATTTTACACAATGCCCATGATCATGGAAATGCTATGCACTAATGATACAACATGCTATGCTTATCTAAATGATGGATGCATAAAAACACGTCCCCTCCAGAGACAACACCGGGGAACTCCAGGAACCGTGCTGAGGATCTCATTGCCACGTCATTTCCACCCTGCGGGGAAAGACAAAAACTCGCTGGGGATGAACTCCATCGAACCCGAACTGCTTGGCGATACCTGCTAGGGGAGGAACCCAATCCTTATCTCTACTCGGGGATGATTCTCGAATCGATCCGCTTGGGGACCTCGCTGAGGGAAAACCATCAACACAAACTCTGCTGGGAAGACAGCTTCAGACTTGGAAAACAATCACAACTCCGCTGGATACGGTAACCTTCAGGCTTGCTGAGGACGAGATCTCAAATCTGTTAGGGAGATAACACTCTCACCCATTGGGAAGACACATCCTATTGGGCACGGAACACCTGTCGAGTTGTCGAACAGCGGCTCATCGTCCATCACAGTGTCGGCTTTCCTCTTTTGAGAACTCCCAGACTCGCCTAGACTCTCCGATTCATCCCCGAAGATCGAATTCCTGGGATTCATACAAACTTTCCAGTCCTTAGACTTTGAAGAGTCTTCTTGGTTAACTTTCCAGGATCATCGTCGCAACTCTCACGGGCTTTTCATCATGTTCGTCTATCCCGTGCCCCGTGGACTCTGTGGGGATTTCTTTTTCAGAAGGCTTCATATCACCGCTTGCCAGCGAATGAAGATATCTAACAGTACCTGCACAAAAGATTGTTAGATAAAAGCGTGCCCCAGGCGTTGCCCCATATTTCAACATCTTGGTCGCTCAAACTTCCGAATAAGATTTCCAGATTTCAATCTTATAAGCATGCATCGGAAGGGACCTCTATGTTTCGAAATGCAATATTCTTTATCAAAATAAACGGATGTTTTCGTGATCAAGCGGTAATGACACAAAAACAAAATTTATTTGACTGAACACACGCTTTATCGACTGAAACAAAAGATGGCTCAGAATTGAGCAACCCACAGGAGCAAACCCTGGAAAGAGGTGATTGCGCACAAAAGGAAAAAAACTATCCTAATGGCAATGTGAAAACCGTGATTCATCGGGTTCCAACTCGGTACACCTCATATGTCCTCAAGACTTTCCTCACTTCGGCCTTTGAACAAGACGCTTCCAATCGATTTCTGTTGGAGACTAGCGTATGAGGTCTTAACCAAAGCGCAAACTATCATGCTGGACTGCGTTGTTCGTTTCAATCCTCTTTTGCCGGACCGCCCTTTCGGGTTTCAGTCCCACCGGGATACCCTTTTTTGCCCAAGTCGCCCTTGTGGGGTTTTCGACTTGCCGGGTGTACAGCTTTTTATTATCCCAACTTTTGCCCGAACTTTTCTCTTTTTTCTTGGTTCGCGGGATGCCCTTTTTGCCTGGACTCTTTCATCTTTGTCCAGCAGGTCTCTTTCACGAAGTATTTTCTAACTGCGGTCCGCATTCACAGGGGATGGAAAATCTTCATCATTCGTGGTCGTCAACAACAAAGCTCTGTCAGAGGAGACTTTTTTTTTGACCACGAACGAACCTTCATATATTGTTTATCCACTTGCCCCACGATCGTTGAGGAGGAAGGATCCTTTTCAACACCACATCTCCCATGCTACCCGAGGTCGCACTTCCGGTTAACAACACGCTTCATTTACTGGGTACAACTGCCCATGACAAGTAACTGTCAGCCTCTTTCTCAATCAGGCTCAAACACGTTATACCGAATCCTCATCACTCGCCCTTTTTCAAACTTCTCATCCATCGGACTCTCCACAATGAGATCTGGCCTCAGCAGGCAATATCACTTCCATCCCATACTGAATGAGGAAGCGCTGCCACAGTAGATGCACGTACGAAGTACGACACTCAGGATACCAACTCGTATCGGCCACCATCGTTGGTGCTTTCAACTGTTATCGGGGAAGCACTAGCTCTTCACTTTAAACTCTCCCCATCAGACATCAGAATCCGTTCGGATTCAGGGTCAGGCCCCTCCTCCGGGATCGGCACTCTCAATCTTTCGATTTGAGTACCTCGAGATGTCTCAAGGGACCTCAAACTTCCTTGGTTGGGAATCATCGATGGGTTGGTGGGCGAGATAACCATACAATACCTCCTCTTGATTGCTTTTTGGGAGGTATACCGAATATCGTATTCAGTCGACATCATTTGGCCTCTCGCAACCCGTCGTTCAACGCTATCTCCTCAAGCACATACTTGATCAGATCCATTTTGGACATCCACAAGGTGGTATGAACCAGCATACTGTCTCAGTCGGGCGCAGCCTATGCCAAAGTACATCAATTTTCTCGAGCAGGAGTGTATTGTTTCACAGTCGATAAACTTTTTGCTTAGGTAAATTGCATGCTCTTTTCGACAAGACTAGTCATGCTGACCCACCACAACTCCTAGACCCCTTGAGGGCTGTCAAGTACCAAATCAACATTTATTCCTTCCACGGGAGGCATTAGAATCGGAGGTTCCTGCAATTATTCTTTTTATTTTTCCATGCCCTTGGCAGTCATCATTCCACCTGACCATTTGATTTCTTTCATTTTTTTTTTTAGCAGGATCGACCTCGACTCCTCTTTCGTTCACAATAAGCCTCGGCAACTTACCGGACAGCACTCCACAAGTGCACTGGTTGGACTCAACCTCAGTCTGAGTAGTTTCGAGCGGTCTCAACAATTTGCCCCAGATCACGGATGCCCCTCTCCACTTGGGACTTTGTCATCATGTCATCAACATGGCATTCGCTTTCACGATGAGTCATATCATGAAACAAAGTCACCGTAGTCTGATCCGTGGCACCGACCTTCTTCTTCACTAGAGGATAGTCTTCTCTCGATGGTAGCTCGTGTCCCACAACATGGGTATTCCACCCTGGTGTATCTTGATGCAACCAGGTGAAGATATCACCTGCTCTTTCAACAGGGCTACCATTCTGTCTTGACTTGCCTCTGAAGCGGCCTAACTTTCATTTTCTGACCTCGGCGGTGCTTGGAATAACTTCTCCTTTGTTTCAACAACCTGACTGATTTCAGCTGATCACATCTTCTGCGCCTTCTTCTTTGGCCTGATAGATTGGATGGTCGAAGTCATACAGAGGTGTAACCAAATTGTTATCGATGAGATCAGGAGGGTAATCACTTTTGTGGCTGGAACGAGACAAGTTCAAAAGCAAAACGAAAAACATTGCCATTTTATTTTTTTTTAAAACTGCAAAAAATGAAAAACAGGGAACACCACTTTAATCACAAAAACATCCATTATTACTGATGCAAAATGTTGCACATGAAACACATGAGGTGGCCCTTACAAGGACCAGTACGTTTCGGGCAAAA
>NW_026113330.1:0-29087 GCF_024323335.1 Lathyrus oleraceus | reverse complement strand
TGTTAAACCTATGATATTTGATTGAATTGTGTGAATGATGAAGATGTTGTTATTAAACCCTTGAAATTTGATTGAATTGTGGGAATGATGAAGATGTTGCTGTTAAAACCTTGAAATTTGTTTGAATTGTGTGAATGGTGAAGATGTTGTTGTTAAACCCATGAAATTAGATTGAATTGTGTGAATGATGAAAATGTGGTTGTTAAACCCATGAAATTTGATTGAATTGTGTGAATGATGAAGATGTCGTTGTTAAACCCATGAAATTTGATTGAATTTTGTGAAGGATGATGTTGTTGTCAAATCCATGAAATTTGATTGAATTGTGTGAATGAAGATGTTGTTGTTAAACCTTTGATATTTGATTGAATTGTGTGAAAGATGAAGATGTTGTTGTTAAACCTATGATATTTGATTGAATTGTGTGAATGAGGAAGATGTTGTTGTTAAACCCTTGAAATTTGATTGAATTGTGTGAATGAGGAAGATGTTGTTGTTAAACCCTTGAAATTTGATTGAATTGTGTGAATGATGAAATGTTGTTGTTTAAACCCATGAAATTTGATTGAATTAAGTGAATGATGAAGATGTTGTTGTTAACCCATGAAATTTGATTGAATGTGTGGAATGATGAAATGTGGTTGTTGTACCTATGAATTTTATTGAATGTGAATGATGAAAATGTGGTTGTTGTACCTATGACATTTGATTGAATTATGTGAATGATGAAATGTGGTTTGTCGAACCCAAGACATTTGATTGAATTGTGTGAATGATGAATGTTTTGTTGTCAAACCCATGAAATTGATTGAATTGTATGAAAGATGAAAATGTTGTTGTTAAACCCATGATATTTTGATTGAATTGTATGAAAGATGAAAATGTTGTTGTTGAACCTATGATATTTGATTGAATTGTGTGAATGATGAAGATGTTCTTGTTAAACCCTTGAAATTTGATTGAATTGTGTGAATGAGGAAGATGTTGTTGTTAAACCTATGAAATTTGATTGAATTGTTGGAATGATGAAGATGTTGTTAAACCCATGAAATTTGATTGAATTGTGTGGATGATGAAAATGACGTTGTTAAACCCATGATATTTGATTGAATTGTGTGAATGATGAAAATGTTGCCGTTAAACCATGAAATTTGATTGAATTGTGTGAATGATGATGTTGTCGTCAAATCCATGAAATTTGATTGAATTGTGTGAATGAAGATGTTGTTGTTAAACCTTTGATATTTGATTGAATTGTGTGAAAGATGAAGATGTTGTTGTTAAACCTGTGATATTTGATTGAATTGTGTGAATGAGGAAGATGTTGTTGTTAAACCCTTGAAATTTGATTGAATTGTGTGAATGATGAATATGTTGTTGTTAAACCCTTGAAATTTGATTGAATTGTGTGAATGATGAAGATGTTGTTGTTAAACCCATGAAATTTGATTGAATTAAGTGAATGATGAAGATGTTGTTGTTAAACCCATGAAATTTGATTGAATTGTGTGAATGATGAAAATGTGGTTGTTGTACCTATGAAATTTGATTGAATTATCTGAATGATGAAAATGTGGTTGTTGTACCTATGACATTTTATTGAATTATGTGAATGATGAAAATGTGGTTGTCGAACCCAAGACATTTGATTGAATTGTGTGAATGATGAAATTGTTTGTCAACCCATGAAATTTGATTGAATTGTATGAAAGATGAAAATGTTGTTGTTTAACCCATGATATTTGATTGAATTGTAGAAAGATGAAAATGTTGTTGTTGAACCTATGATATTTGATTGAATTGTGTGAATGATGAAGATGTTCTTGTTTAAAACCCTTGAAATTTGATTGAATTGTGGAATGAGGAAGATGTTGTTGTTAAACCTATGAAATTTGATTGAATTGTTGGAATGATGAAGATGTTGTTGTTAACCCCATGAATTTGATTGAATTGTGTGAATGATGAAAATGATGTTGTTAAACCCATGATATTTGATTGAATTGTGTGAATGATGAAAATGTTGCCGTTAAACCATGAAATTTGATTGAATTGTGTGAATGATGAAGATGTCGTTGTCAAACCCATGAAATTTGATTGAATTTTGTGAATGATGATGTTGTTGTCAAATAATGAAATTTGATTGAATTGTGTGAATGAAGATGTTGTTGTTAAACCTTTGATATTTGATTGAATTGTAAGAAGATGAAGATGTTGTTGTTAAACCTATGATATTTGATTGAATTGTGTGAATGAGGAAGATGTTGTTGTTAAACCCTTGAAATTTGATTGAATTTTGTGAATGATGATATGTTGTTGTTAAACCTTGAATTTGATTGAATTGTGTGAATGATGAAGATGTTGTTTTTAAACCCATGAAATTTGATTGATTTAAGTGAATGATGAAGATGTTGTTGTTAAACCCTTGAAATTTGATTGAATTGTGTGAATGATGAAAATTGGTTGTTGTACCTATGAAATTTGATTGAATTATGTGAATGATGAAAGTGGGTTGTACCTATGCATTTTATTGAATTATGTGAATGATGAAAATGTGGTTGTCGAACCAAGACATTTGATTGAATTGTGTGAATGATGAAAATGTTGTCAAACCCATGAAATTTGATTGAATTGTATGAAAGATGAAATGTTGTTGTTAAACCCATGATATTTGATTGAATTGTATGAAAGATGAAAATGTTGTTGTTGAACCTATGATATTTGATTGAATTGTGTGAATGATGAAGATGTTCTTGTTAAACCCTTGAAATTTGATTGAATTGTGTGAATGAGGAAGATGTTGTTGTTTAACCTATGAAATTTGATTGAATTGTTGGAATGATGAAGAGTTGTGGTTAAACCCATGAAATTTGATTGAATTGTGTGAATGATGAAAATGTGTTTGTTAAACCCATGATATTTGATTGAATTGTGTGAATGATGAAAATGTTGCCGTTAAACCATGAATTTGATTGAATTGTGTGGAATGGAAGATGTCGTTGTCAAACCCATGAAATTGATTGAATTTTGTGAATGATGATGTTGTTGTCAAATAATGAAATTTGATTGAATGTGTGAATGAAGATGTTTTGTTAAACCTTTGATATTTGATTGAATTGTAAGAAATTGAAGATGTTGTTGTTAAACCTATGATATTTGATTGAATTGTGTGAATGAGGAAGATGTTGTTGTTAAACCCTTGAAATTTGATTGAATTTTGTGAATGATGAATATGTTGTTGTAAAACCCTTGAAATTTGATTGAATTGTGTGAATGATGAAGATGTTGTTGTAAACCCCGAAATTTGATTGAATTAAGTGAATGATGAAGATGTGTTTTAAACCCATGAAATTTGATTGAATTGTGTGAATGATGAAAATGTGGTTGTTGTACCTATGAAATTTGATTGAATTATGTGAATGATGAAAGTGGTTGTTGTACCTATGACATTTTATTGAATTGTGGATGATGAAAATGTGGTTGTCGAACCCAAGACATTTGATTGAATTGTGTGAATGATGAAATGTGGTGTCAAACGCGTGAAATTTGATTGAATTGTATGAAAGATGAAAATGTTGTTGTTAAACCCATGAATTTGATTGAATTGTATGAAAGATGAAAATGTTGTTGTTGAACCTATGATATTTGATTGAATTGTGTGAATGATGAAGATGTTTCTTGTTAACCCTTGAAATTTGATTGAATTGTGTGAATGAGGAAGATGTTGTTGTTAAACCTATGATTTTTGATTGAATTGTTGGAATGATGAAGATGTTGTTGTTAAACCCATGAAATTTGATTGAATTGTGTGAGTGATGAAAATGATGTTGTTAAACCGATGATATTTGATTGAATTGTGTGAATGATGAAAATGTGGTTGTTGTACCTATGAAATTTGATTGAATTATGTGAATGATGAAAATGTGGTTGTTGTACCTATGACATTTTATTGAATTATGTGAATGATGAAAATGTGGTTGTTGTACCTATGACATTTTATTGAATTATGTGAATGATGAAAATGTGGTTGTCGAACCCAAGACATTTGATTGAATTGTGTGAATGATGAAAATGTGGTTGTCAAACCCATGAAATTTGGTTGAATTGTATGAAAGATGAAAATGTTGTTGTTAAACCCATGATATTTGATTGAATTGTATGAAAGATGAAAATGTTGTTGTTAAACCTATGATGTTTGATTGAATTGTGTGAATGATTAAGATGTTCTTGTTAAACCCTTGAAATTTGATTGAATTGTGTGAATGAGGAAGATGTTGTTGTTAAACCCTAGAAATTTGATTGAATTGTGTGAATGATGAAGATGTTGTTGTTAAAACCCATGAAATTTGTTTGAATTGTGTGAATGATGAAGATGTTGTTGTTAAACCCATGAAATTTGATTGAATTGTGTGAATGATGAAGTTTGTTGTTAACCCATGAAATTTGATTGAATTGTGTGAATGATGAAAATGTTGTTGTTGAACCCATGAAATTTGATTGAATTGTATGAAAGATGATTTGTTGTGTGAAATCCATGATATTTGATTGAATTGTATGAAAGATGAAGACGTTTTGTTAACCTATGATATTTGATTGAATTGTGTGAATGATGAAGATGTTGTTGTTAAACCAATGATATTTGATTGAATTGTGTGAATGATGAAGATGTTGTTGTTAAACCCTTGAAATTTGATTGAATTGTGTGAATGATGAATATGTTGTTGTTAAACCCTTGAAATTTGATTGAATTAAGTGAATGATGAAGATGTTGTTGTTAAACCCATGAAATTTGATTGAATTGTGTGAATGATGAAAATGTGGTTGTTAAACCGATGAAATTTGATTGAATTATGTGAATGATGAAAATGTGGTTGTTGTACCCGATGAATTTGATTGAATTGTGTGAATGATGAAAACGTTGTTGTCAAACATATGACATTTGATTGAATTGTGTGAATGATGAAAATGTTGTTGTTAAACCGATGAAATTTGATTGAATTGTGTGAATGATGAAAATGTTGTTGTTGAACCCATGAAATTTGATTGAATTATGTGAATGATGAAAATGTGGTTGTTGTACCTATGACATTTTATTGAATTATGTGAATGATGAAAATGTGGTTGTTGTACCTATGACATTTTATTGAATTATGTGAATGATGAAAATGTGGTTGTCGAACCCAAGACATTTGATTGAATTGTGTGAATGATGAAAATGTGGTTGTCAAACCCATGAAATTGGTTGAATTGTATGAAAATGAAAATGTTGTTGTTAAAACCCATGATATTTGATTGAATTGTATGAAAGATGAAATGTTGTTGTTAAACCTATGATGTTTGATTGAATTGTGTGAATGATTAAGATGTTCTTGTTAAACCCTTGAAATTTGATTGAATTGTGTGAATGAGGAAGATGTTGTTGTTAAACCCTAGAAATTTGATTGAATTGTGTGAATGATGAAGATGTTGTTGTTAAAACCCATGAAATTGGTTTGAATTGTGTGAATGATGAAGAGTTGTTGTTAACCCATGAAATTTGATTGAATTGTGTGAATGATGAAAATGTTGTTGTTAAACCCATGAAATTTGATTGAATTGTGTGAATGATGAAATGTTTTGTTGAACCCATGAAATTTGATTGAATTGTATGAAAGATGATGTTGTTGTCAAATCCATGATATTTGATTGAATTGTATGAAAGATTAAGACGTTGTTGTTAAACCTATGATATTTGATTGAATTGTGTGAATGATGAAGATGTTGTTGTTAAACCAATGATATTTGATTGAATTGTGTGAATGATGAAGATGTTGTTGTTAAACCCTTGAAATTTGATTTGAATTGTGTGAACGATGAATATGTTGTTGTTAAACCCTTGAAATTTGATTGAATTAAGTGAATGATGAAGATGTTGTTGTTAAACCCATGAAATTTGATTGAATTGTGTGAATGATGAAAATGTGGTTGTTAAACCGATGAAATTTGATTGAATTATGTGAATGATGAAAGTGTGGTTGTTGTACCATGAAATTTGATTGAATTGTGTGAATGATGAAAACGTTGTTGTCAAACATATGACATTTGATTGAATTGTGTGAATGATGAAAATGTTGTTGTCAAACCCATGAAATTTGATTGAATTGTATGAAAGATGAAAATGTTGTTGTCAAACCCAGGATATTAGATTGAATTGTATGAATGATGAACATGTTGTTGTTAAACCTATGATATTTGATTGAATTGTGTGAATGAGGAAGATGTTGTTGTTAAACCTATGATATTTGATTGAATTGTGTGAATGATGAAGATGTTGTTGTTAAACCCATGAAATTTGTTTGAATTGTGTGAATGATGAAGATGTTGTTGTTAAACCCATGAAATTTGATTGAATTGTGTGAATGATGAAAATGTGGTTGTTAAACCCATGAAATTTGATTGAATTATGTGAATGATGAAAATGTGGTTGTTGAACCTATGAAATTTGATTGAATTATGTGCATGATGAAAATGTTGTTGTTAAACCTATGATATTTGATTGAATTGTATGAAAGATGAAAATGTTGTTGTTAAACCTATGATGTTTGATTAAATTGTGTGAATGATTAAGATGTTCTTGTTAAACCCTTGAAATTTGATTGAATTGTGTGAATGAGGAAGATGTTGTTGTTAAACCCTTGAAATTTGATTGAATTGTGTGAATGATGAAGATGTTGTTGTTAAAACCCATGAAATTTGTTTGAATTGTGTGAATGATGAAGATGTTGTTGTTAACCCCTGAAATTTGATTGAATTGTGTGAATGATGAAAATGTTGTTGTTAAACCCATGAAATTTGATTGAATTGTGTGAATGATGAAATGTTGTTGTTGAACCCATGAAATTTGATTGAATTGTATGAAATGATGTTTTTGTGAAATCCATGATATTTGATTGAATTGTATGAAAGATGAAGACGTTGTTGTTAAACCTATGATATTTGATTGAATTGTGTGAATGATGAAGATGTTGTTGTTAAACCAATGATATTTGATTGATTGTGTGAATGATGAAGATGTTGTTGTTAAAACCCGTTGAAATTGTTGATTGAATTGTGTGAATGATGAATTGTTTTGTTGTTAACCCTTGAAATTTGATTGAATAAGTGAATGATGAGATTTGTTGTTAAACCCATGAAATTTGATTGAATTGTGTGAATGATGAAATGTGTTGTTAACCGATGAAATTTGATTGAATTATGTGAATGATGAAATGTGGTTGTTGTACCGATTAAATTTGATTGAATTGTGTGAATGATAAACGTTGTTGTCAAACATATGACATTTGATTGAATTGTGTGAATGATGAAAATGTTGTTGTTAAACCGATGAAATTTGATTGAATTGTGTGAATGATGAAAATGTTGTTGTTGAACCCATGAAATTTGATTGAATTATGTGAATGATGAAAATGTGGTTGTTGTACCTATGACATTTTATTGAATTATGTGAATGATGAAAATGTGGTTGTTGTACCTATGACATTTTATTGAATTATGTGAATGATGAAAATGTGGTTGTCGAACCCAAGACATTTGATTGAGTTGTGTGAATGATGAAAATGTGGTTGTCAAACCCATGAAATTTGGTTGAATTGTATGAAAGATGAAAATGTTGTTGTTAAACCCATGATATTTGATTGAATTGTATGAAAGATGAAAATGTTGTTGTTAAACCTATGATGTTTGATTGAATTGTGTGAATGATTAAGATGTTCTTGTTAAACCCTTGAAATTTGATTGAATTGTGTGAATGAGGAAGATGTTGTTGTTAAACCCTAGAAATTTGATTGAATTGTGTGAATGATGAAGATGTTGTTGTTAAAACCCATGAAATTTGTTTGAATTGTGTGAATGATGAAGATGTTGTTGTTAAACCCATGAAATTTGATTGAATTGTGTGAATGATGAAAATGTTGTTGTTAAACCCCATGAAATTTGATTGAATTGTGTGAATGATGAAAATGTTTTGTTGAACCCATGAAATTTGATTGAATTGTATGAAAGATGATGTTTGTTGTCAAATCCATGATATTTGATTGAATTGTATGAAAGATTAAGACGTTGTTGTTAAACCTATGATATTTGATTGAATTGTGTGAATGATGAAGATGTTGTTGTTAAACCAATGATATTTGATTGAATTGTGTGAATGATGAAGATGTTGTTGTTAAACCCTTGAAATTTGATTGAATTGTGTGAACGATGAATATGTTGTTGTTGTTAAACCCTTGAAATTTGATTGAATTAAGTGAATGATGAAGATGTGTTGTTAAACCCATGAAATTTGATTGAATTGTGTGAATGATGAAAATGTGGTGTGTTAAACCGATGAAATTTGATTGAATTATGTGAATGATGAAAGTGTGGTTGTTGTACCATGAAATTTGATTGAATTGTGTGAATGATGAAAACGTTGTTGTCAAACATATGACATTTGATTGAATTGTGTGAATGATGAAAATGTTGTTGTCAAACCCATGAAATTTGATTGAATTGTATGAAAGATGAAATGTTGTTGTCAAACCCAGGATATTAGATTGAATTGTATGAATGATGAACATGTTGTTGTTAAACCTATGATATTTGATTGAATTGTGTGAATGAGGAAGATGTTGTTGTTAAACCTATGATATTTGATTGAATTGTGTGAATGATGAAGATGTTGTTGTTAAACCCTTGAAATTTGATGGAATTGTGGGAATGATGAAGATGTTGCTGTTAAAACCTTGAAATTTGTTTGAATTATGTGAATGGTGAAGATGTTGTTGTTAAACCCATGAAATTTGATTGAATTGTGTGAATGATGAAAATGTGGTTGTTAAACCCATGAAATTTGATTGAATTATGTGAATGATGAAAATGTGGTTGTTGAACCTATGAAATTTGATTGAATTATGTGCATGATGAAAATGTTGTTGTTAAACCTATGATATTTGATTGAATTGTATGAAAGATGAAAATGTTGTTGTTAAACCTATGATGTTTGATTAAATTGTGTGAATGATTAAGATGTTCTTGTTAAACCCTTGAAATTTGATTGAATTGTGTGAATGAGGAAGATGTTGTTGTTAAACCCTTGAAATTTGATTGAATTGTGTGAATGATGAAGATGTTGTTGTTAAAACCCATGAAATTTGTTTGAATTGTGTGAATGATGAAGATGTTGTTGTTAAACCCATGAAATTTGATTGAATTGTGTGAATGATGAAAATGTTGTTGTTAAACCCATGAAATTTAATTGAATTGTGTGAATGATGAAAATGTTGAACCCCGAATTTGTGATTGAATTGTATGAAAGATGATGTTGTTGTGAAATCCATGATATTTGATTGAATTGTATGAAAGATGAAGACGTTGTTGTTAAACCTATGATATTTGATTGAATTGTGTGAATGATGAAGATGTTGTTGTTAAACCATGATATTGATTGAATTGTGTGAATGATGAAGATGTGTTGTTAAACCCATGAAATTTGATTGAATGTGTGAATGATGAATATGTTGTTGTTAAACCCTTGAAATTTGATTGAATTAAGTGAATGATGAAGATGTTGTTGTTAAACCCATGAAATTTGATTGAATTGTGTGAATGATGAAAATGTGGTTGTTAAACCGATGAAATTTGATTGAATTATGTGAATGATGAAAATGTGGTTGTTGTACCGATGAAATTTGATTGAATTGTGTGAATGATGAAAACGTTGTTGTCAACATATGACATTGATTGAATTGTGTGAATGATGAAAATGTTGTTGTTAAACCGATGAAATTTGATTGAATTGTGTGAATGATGAAAATGTTGTTGTTGAACCCATGAAATTTGATTGAATTGTATGAAAGATGATGTTGTTGTGAAATCCATGATATTTGATTGAATTGAATGAAAGATGAAGACGTTGTTGTTAAACCTATGATGTTTGATTGAATTGTGAATGATGAAGATGTTGTTGTTAAACCAATGATATTTGATTGAATTGTGTGAATGATGAAGATGTTGTTGTTAAACCCTTGAAATTTGATTGAATGTGTGAATGATGAATATGTTGTTGTTAAACCCTTGAAATTTGATTGAATTAAGTGAATGATGAAGATGTTGTTGTTAAACCCATGAAATTTGATTGAATTGTGTGAATGATGAAATGTGGTTGTTAAACCGATGAAATTTGATTGAATTAGTGAATGATGAAAATGTGGTTGTTGTACAGATGAATTTGATTGAATTGTGTGAATGATGAAAACGTTGTTGTCAACATATGACATTTGATTGAATGGGTGAATGATGAAAATGTTGTTGTCAACCCATGAAATTTGATTGAATTGTATGAAAGATGAAAATGTTGTTGTCAAACCCAGGATATTAGATTGAATTGTATGAATGATGAACATGTTGTTGTTAAACCTATGATATTTTATTGAATTGTGTGAATGAGGAAGATGTTGTTGTTAAACCTATGATATTTGATTGAATTGTGTGAATGATGAAGATGTTGTTGTTAAACCCTTGAAATTTGATTGAATTGTGGGAATGATGAAGATGTTGCTGTTAAAACCTTGAAATTTGTTTGAATTGTGTGAATGGTGAAGATGTTGTTGTTAAACCCATGAAATTTGATTGAATTGTGTGAATGATGAAAATGTGGTTGTTAAACCCATGAAATTTGATTGAATTGTGTGAATGATGAAGATGTCGTTGTCAAACCCATGAAATTTGATTGAATTTTGTGAAGGATGATGTTGTTTCAAATCCAAGAAATTTGATTGAATTGTGTGAATGAAGATGTTGTTGTTAAACCTTTGATATTTGATTGAATTGTGTGAAAGATGAAGATGTTGTTGTTAAACCTATGATATTTCATTGAATTGTGTGAATGAGGAAGATGTTGTTGTTAAACCCTTGAAATTTGATTGAATTGTGTGAATGAGGAAGATGTTGTTGTTAAACCCTTGAAATTTGATTGAATTGTGTGAATGATGAAGATGTTGTTGTTAACCCCATGAAATTTGATTGAATTACGTGAATGATAAAGATGTTGTTGTTAAACCCATGAAATTTGATTGAATTGTGTGAATGATGAAAATGTGGTTGTTGTACCTATGAAATTTTATTGAATTATGTGAATGATGAAAATGTGGTTGTTGTACCTATGACATTTGATTGAATTATGTGAATGATGAAAATGTGGTTGTCGAACCCAAGACATTTGATTGAATTGTGTGAATGATGAAAATGTTGTTGTCAAACCCATGAAATTTGATTGAATTGTATGAAAGATGAAAATGTTGTTGTTAAACCCATGATATTTGATTGAATTGTATGAAAGATGAAAATGTTGTTGTTAAACCTATGATATTTGATTGAATTGTGTGAATGATGAAGATGTTCTTGTTAAACCCTTGAAATTTGATTGAATTGTGTGAATGAGGAAGATGTTGTTGTTAAACCTATGAAATTTGATTGAATTGTTGGAATGATGAAGATGTTGTTGTTAAACCCATGAAATTTGATTGAATTGTGTGAATGATGAAATGATGTTGTTAAACCCATGATATTTGATTGAATTGTGTGTGAATGATGAAATGTTGCTGTTAAACCATGAAATTTGTTTGAATTGTGTGAATGATGAAGATGTCATTGTCAAACCCATGAAATTTGATTGAATTGTGTGAATGATGATGTTGTCGTCAAATCCATGAAATTTGATTGAATTGTGTGAATGAAGATGTTGTTGTTAAACCTTTGATATTTGATTGAATTGTGTGAAAGATGAAGATGTTGTTGTTAAACCTATGATATTTGATTGAATTGTGTGAATGAGGAAGATGTTGTTGTTAAACCCTTGAAATTTGATTGAATTGTGTGAATGATGAATATGTTGTTTTTAAACCCTTGAAATTTGATTGAATTGGTGAATGATGAAGATGTTGTTGTTAAAACCCCATGAAATTTGATTGAATTAAGTGAATGATGAAGATGTTGTTTTAAACCCATGAAATTTGATTGAATTGTGTGAATGATGAAATGTGGTTGTTGTACCTATGAAATTGATTGAATTATGTGAATGATGAAAATGTGGTTGTTGTACCTATGATGTAACACCCCGATGAAATAAGGCTAATTATTTAATTTAAATAATATAATATTTATTAATTTAATTAATTAATTGGAAATATTATTGGATTATTATTATTATTGGAAATATATATATGTTGGAATTAAGGAAAAGAGCCATTTTTGGGAGTAAAAAAGGTTTTTACGTGAAAAAGCAGAGAGAAAAAAGTAAAAGAGAAAAAGGGAAGGAAAGAGGAGAGAGGAAGAGAAACGGATTCGTTGATAATGAAAGACGGAAAACGATCGTGAAAGAGGAAAAGGGCAAAGAGGCAGAGCAAGGGCTGAAGGTTAAAGAGAGAAAAGCTTGGAGCTCAAAGATTCGCCGGATTAACTCAGGTAAGGGGGGTTTATCGTCGATTAATGGGTATTATGGATAATATGTAATGGGTAGTGATAAGCCTTATTTGACCCTAATTGGGATTTTGAAATGCTGAGAAATTTTGATGAATAAGTTGTATTAGACTGTAATTGAATCTGTGTTTGGATTGGTTGTAAAATTCCGAAAGTGTAGCTTTTTACGGAATTGGAATCGGAGGTCCGGAAGTCCTCCAACGGCGGAAAATGCGGAGAATTCTGCATTCTGCCTTGAGTTAGCGCAGAAACAGCTTCTGTCTTGCGTTAACCGGTTAACCCAGGGTGTTAACCGGTTAACACTATTTTAAATTGTGAAAATGTGCTGTTTTGCTTGCGTTAACCGGTTAACCCAGGGCGTTAACCGGTTAACACTGTTGTGATTTGCTGAAATATTGCTGTTTGTGCTGCGTTAACCGTTTAACCTAGGGCGTTAACCGGTTAACACTGTTAAGTTTTGGGACAGAAAGCGTGTTGTGCTGCGTTAACCGGTTAACCCAGGGCGTTAACCGTTAACGCTGTTGCAGAGTGGAAAAATTGGTGTTTTAAATGTTGTGTGCCTATTTGAGGGTTGGCCTATGTTGGCCTATTATGTAACAGGGATTAATTCCCGCTGTTTTGAGCAGTATCGGTATTGGTAGAGTGTTAAGTTATAGTAATTCGTATAGTATCGAGGTATTAGTATAAGTATCGGGTATGGTTAGTACTGTGGTTCGTTAATACTGTGTTTAATTGATTTACATGATAATGATGTGTTGATACATGTGTTGATGATGTATGATGATATGCATACTGACGTGAATGTATATATTATGCATGTATGTGTGAATGGACTGTTGTATGGCTTAGAGTGTGAGCATATGTCTATTCTTGAATTGTTGTTGATGTTGCATTGCTAGATGAGTAGCGTGCATGGCATAGCCTTTGGGGCTGTAGCTAATTCCCATGGTGAGGAATTAGTGAGTGAACCATTGTGGGTTTGTTGTTGATGTTTGCATGCTAGTGATTAGTGTGCATAGTCTAGCCTTCGGGGCTGTAGCTAATTCCCATGGTGAGGAATTAGTGAGTGAGTCACTAGGTCTCAAATGAGTGGGACTAGTGAGCTTAGTAGCCGTATCTGGAGGGATCGGTGAGCTTGAACTATATGTTCAAGAATAGTCGGTACCGCAGGTGTGGAGTCTCATTGCATAATGTATGTATGGCGTATAATATGAATGGATGTATTCCAATATTATACGTGTGTTTGTGTTGTTATGGAGTATGATTTGAGATTATACTTGTGTTTTATGTTGGTGTGAGCTGATTCTACTGATTGTATGTTGTGATTAGGGTGATTAATGTGTTAAATTACTTAACATGACATTATATTCTATAATGCTTATTATATCGATTGAGGAACTCACCCTTACAACTATTTTTCAGGTAACGAGAAATGAGTTGAGTAGAAGCAAATGCTTGGAGTCTAGTGTAGTCTCCTTAGTGGGTCATGCTCTGATAGATGTAACATCGGGAGGGAACCTTTTTAATTATTGTTAAAGATTGTTAAACCAATTTACATGTAGTATGTTTACATGTTTTGATTTATTTGATTTATATCCGCTGCGATTTATGCAAATGTTCAATTGATTAAATAAAGCATGACAGTTATTTTGAAATATGTGTGCATGATTGTGTGACACCCTTAACTGCATAATTACTCTGATATATGTTTATTATTTTAATTAAATATTTGGGGTATTTTAGAAGGGTGTTACATTAGTGGTATCAGAGCATAGTCGGTCGAGTCGAGTCGTAATTTTCTGTTTTCCCTGTACGGGATAGGTGTTGTGTAACCCTATCAGTACTTATTGTTTTAGCTTGTTGGTTTTTCAGAATAGAGATGGCTGGAAGAGGTAGAGATACTTGCGATTGCTGAGGCTCTGGGTATGCTAGCTGGAGTACTTGGAGGGAATCCGAATGTTGTGGGAATGGGAGCTGCTCGTCAACTGAGTGAGTTCCAGAAGAACAATCCTCCAATGTTCAAGGGAGCATATGATCCAGATGGCGCTCAGAAGTGGTTGAAGGAGATCGAGAGAATCTTCCGAGTAACTGAGTGTGCCGATAACCAGAAGGTCAGGTTCGGTACGCATATGCTGTCAGAGGAAGCTGATGATTGGTGGGTTGCTACCCGCACTGAGTTAGAAACTGTTGGGAATGCTGAAATCACTTGGGCTGTGTTCAGAGAGAGATTTCTGAGGAAGTATTTTCCAGAGGATGTCAGAGGAAAGAAAGAGATAGAGTTCTTGAATTGAAGCAGGGTAACGAGTCTGTTACGGAGTACGCTGCTAAGTTCACGGAGCTGTCAAAGTATTACACTCCCTATAATGAGGCTGCTGGAGAATTTTCGAAATGTGTGAAGTTTGAGAACGGGTTGCGTCCCGAGATCAAACAGGCTATTGGATATCAGCGGATCAGAGTGTTTTCTGACTTCGTTGACTGTTGCAGGATTATTGAACAGGATTCCAAGGCCAGAGCAGAGAGCTATCAGCAGAGGGTTGATAGGAAAGGCAAGAATCAGAATGATCGTGGAAAACCGTATGCAGTTGGCAAAGGTTTTCAGAAGCAGGGTGTGATGAAGAGGCCTAGTGGGGGACTCTAGTGCTCCTGTTAAGTGTTATAGATGTGGTCGGGCTGGACATCGTGTCCATGAGTGTACCAGTGCTGAGATGAAGTGTTTCAAGTGTGGCAAAGGTGGTCATTTGCTGCAGAGTGTCGGTTGAAGACTGTAACTTGTTTCAACTGTGGAGAGTTTGGTCATATCAGTCCACAGTGTCCTAAGCCAAAGAAGGAGAATCAGTCAGGAGGCAAGGTCTTTGCTTTATCGGGTTCTGAGACTTCTGCAGATGATCGTTTGATCCGAGGTACGTGTTATATTAATGGCTTTCCTCTGTAGCTATTATTGACACCGGTGCTACTCATTCCTTTATATCTTTGGATTGTGCTGTGAAACTTAAGATAGAGATATCTGAGATGCTTGGAAGTATGGTGATTGATACTCCTGCAAAGGGTTCAGTGACTACTACTTCATTTGTTTGAATTGTCCTTTGAGTATCTTTGGTAGAGACTTTGGGATAGACCTTGTGTGTCTTCCATTAGTGCAGATTGATGTTATTCTGGGTATGAACTGGTTGGTGTTTAATCGAGTTTCTATCAATTGTTTTGATAAGACTGTGATATTTCCTGAGATTGAAGAAGGAAAGTTTATTTCTATCAGCCAGGCAGGTGAATGAGGAAGTAGCAGGTGGGGCAGAGTTGTTTATGCTGTTAGCGACTTTAGAGGCTAAAGATAAACTGGTGATTGGCGATCTAGCCGTGGTAGATGATTTTCCTGATGTGTTTCCAGAAGAAGTGAATGAATTGCCGCCAGAGCGTGAAGTTGAATTCTCGATTGATTTGGTACCTGGTACTAGACCGATATCGATGGCTCCATATCGTATGTCTGCTGTTGAGTTAGCTGAATTGAAGAGTCAGCTGGAAGATCTGTTGGATAAGAAATTTATTCGTCCGAGTGTGTCACCGTGGGGTGCACCAGTGTTGTTGGTTAAGAAGAAAGAAGGTACTATGAGGTTGTGTGTGGACTACAGACAACTGAATAAAGTGACGATCAAGAATCGGTATCCTTTGCCGAGGATTGATGATTTGATGGATCAGTTGGTTGGTGCGAGTGTGTTCAGCAAGATAGATTTGAGATCTGGGTATCATCAGATACGTGTGAAAACTGAGGATATTCAGAAGACTGCTTTCAGAACAAGGTATGGACATTATGAGTATTCTGTAATGCCTTTTGGTGTGACTAATGCACCTGGAGTATTCATGGAGTATATGAATAGGATTTTCCATCCGTACCTAGATCAGTTTGTTGTGGTGTTTATTGATGACATTTTGGTGTATTCGAAATCTGAAGAAGTGCATGCTAAGCATTTGAGATTAGTTTTAGAAGTTCTCCGAGAAAAGAAGTTATTTGCTAAACTATCCAATGTGAATTTTGGTTAGAAGAGGTTAGTTTTCTTGGTCATGTGATTTCGAGAGGTGGTGTTGTTGTTGATCCTTCTAAGATAGAAGCGGTATCTAAGTGGGAAGCTCCGAAGTCTGTTGCTGAGATTCGAAGTTTCCTTAGTTTGGCTGGTTATTATAGGAAGTTTATTGAGGGATTTTCTAAGTTGGCGTTACCGTTGACGATGTTGACTAGAAAGGGGCAAGCGTTTGTTTGGGACTCAAAATGTGAAGAAGGTTTCCAAGAGTTAAAGAGAAGGTTGACTACTGCTCCTATTCTGATATTACCGAGTTCGTCGGAACCATTTGAGGTTTACTGTGATGCTTCATTGTTGGGTTTGGGTGGTGTGTTGATGCAGAATAAACAGGTTATAGCTTATGCTTCGAGACAACTGAGGGCTCATGAGAGGAACTATCCGACGCATGATTTAGAGTTGGCAGCTGTGGTATTTGTTCTGAAGCTATGGAGGCATTACTTGTACGGGTCGAGATTTGAGGTTTTCAGTGACCATAAGAGTTTAAAGTATTTGTTTGATCAGAAAGAGCTGAATATGAGACAGAGGAGATGGTTAGAGTTTCTGAAGGATTATGATTTTGGTTTGAATTACCATCCGGGTAAAGCAAACGTAGTGGCTGACGCATTGAGTCGGAAATCATTGCATATGTCTATGCTAATGGTTAAGGAATTGGATTTAATTGAGCAGTTTAGAGACTTGAGTTTGGTGTGTGAGAGTACTCACAATAGTGTTAAATGGGGATGTTGAAGTTAACGAGTGGTATTCTGGATGCGATCAGAGAGGGTCAGAAATCCGATGTGCTTTTGGTTGATAAGTTGACTTTAGTGAATCAAGGCCAAGGTGGTGAATTCAGAGTTGATGAGAATGGTGTTTTGAAATTTGGTAATCGGGTGTGTATTCCGGATGTTGCCGAACTTAAGAAGAGTATTCTGGAGGAAGACATCGTAGTGGCCTGAGTATTCATCCTGGAGCTACGAAGATGTATCATGATTTGAAAAAGTTATTTTGGTGGCCGGAATGAAGAAAGAAATGCGAGTTTTGTTTATTCCTGTTTGACTTGTCAGAAGTCAAAGATTGAGCATCAGAAGCCGTCTGGGCTAATGCAACCGTTGACTATTCCAGAGTGGAAGTGGGATAGTATCAGTATGGATTGTGTTTCTGGGTTGCCGAGGACAAATAAGAATTTTGAAGCTATTTGGGTGATTGTTGACAGATTGACAAAGTCGGCTCATTTCATTCCGATTAGAATGGATTATCCGTTAGAGATTAGCCGAGTTGTATATTGAGAAGATTGTAAGTTTGCATGGTATTCCGCCTAGTATTGTTTCGGACAGAGATCCTAGATTTACATCGAAGTTCTGGGAAGGTTTGCAGAGGGCTTTGGGAACTAAGTTGAGATTGAGTTCTGCATATCATCCGCAGACTGATGGTCAGACTGAGAGGACGATTCAGTCACTGGAGGATCTTTTGAGAGCTTGTGTTTTGGAAAAGGAGGCGCTTGGGATTGTTATTTGCCTTTGATTGAGTTTACCTACAACAATAGTTTTCATTCGAGCATTGTATGGCACCGTTTGAAGCTTTGTATGGTAGGAGATGTCGGACACCGTTATGTTGGTATGAGTCCGGTGAGAGTGCTGTGGTTGGACCGGAGATTGTTCAACAGACTACGGAAAAGATTAAGATGATTCAGAGAAGATGAGGATTGCTCAGAGTCGTCAGAAGAGTTATCATGATAAGAGGAGGAAGTCACTTGAGTTCCAAGAGGGAGATCATGTGTTTCTTCGTGTTACTCCGTTAACTGGTGTTGGTCGAGCTTTGAAGTCGAAGAAGTTGACACCTCGATTTATTGGTCCTTATCAGATTTTGGAGAGGATAGGGAAGGGCGGGGGAGGGGGGCTAGTGGTTGAAAAAAGTTAAAAGTATAGCCTATCGTATCGCTTTACCCGCCGTCGCTTGCGAATTTGCATGAGGTTTTTCATGTGTCTCAGTTGAGGAGGTACATTCATGATCCGTCGCATGTTGTCCAAATAGATGATGTACAGGTGAGAGATAACCTGACTGTTGAAACATCACCTATGAGGATCGAGGATCGAGAGTTGAAGCAGTTGCGGGGTAAAGAGATTGCCTTGGTGAAGGTAGCTTGGGGAGGACCAGCAGGTGGCAATGTGACTTGGGAACTTGAGAGTAAGATGAAGGAGTCTTACCCAGAGTTGTTCGCTTGAGGTATGTTTTCGAGGACGAAACTCTTTTAGTGGGGGAGAGTTGTAAACCCCATGAAATAAGGCTAATTATTTAATTTAAATTAATATAATATTATTAATTTAATTAATTATTTGGAAATATTATTGGATTATTATTATTATTGGAAAATATATATATGTTGGAATTAAGGAAAAGAGCCTTTTTGGGAGTAAAAAGTTTTTACGTGAAAAAAAAAATAAAAAAAAAAAAAAAAAGAAAAAAAGCAGGAGAAAAGCAGAAAACGATCGTGAAAGAGGAAAAGGGCAAAGAGGCAGAGCAAGGGCTGAAGGTTGAAGAGAGAAAAGCTTGGAGCTCAAAGATTCGCCGATTAACTCAGGTAAGGGGGTTTATCGTCGATTAATGGGTATTATGGGATAATATGTAATGGGTAGTGATAAGCCGTTATTTGACCCTAATTGGGATTTTGAAATGCTGAGAAATTTGATGAATAAGTTGTATTAGACTAATTGAATCTGTGTTTGGTTGGTTGTAAAATTCCGAAAGTGTAGCTTTTTACGGAATTGGAATCGGAGGTCAGGAAGTCCTCCAACGGCGGAAAATGCGGAGAATTCTGCATTCTGCCTTGAGTTAGCGCAGGAACCTTCTGTCTTGCGTTAACCGGTTAACCCAGGGTGTTAACCGTTAATGTAACACCCCGATAATAATAAAATAATTATTTGAATTGAGTTAATAATTTATTTATTAATTTAATTAAATAATTGGAAATTTTATTATTATTACTGGATTATTATTTTGGAAAATATATAATTGGACTTAGGAATATCCCATTTGGTAAGAAAAGGTTTTACGTGAAACAGAGAACGATCGTGAAAGAAGAGGAAAAGGGCAAAGAGACAGAGCGAGGGCTGAAGGTTTGAAGAAGGAGGGCTTGAGCTTAGAGATTCGCCGATTAACTCAGGTAAGGGGGTTTATCGTCAATTAACGGGTATTATGGATAATATGTCATGGGTAGTGATAAGCTGTTGATTGACCCTAATTGGGAATTGTGAATGCTGAAATTTTGTTGGATGAACCGGTTAGAAGTTGAAATTTAGTCGGTAACTGAGTCTGTTGTAATTTCCCGATCGTATGGCTTTTTACGGAATCGGATTAGGAGGTCCGGAAGTCCTCCAATGCGGGAAATGCGGAGAATTCTGCATTCTGCCTTGAGTTAGCGCAGGAACAGCTTCTGTCTTGCGTTAACCGTTAACCCAGGGTGTTAACCGTTAACACTGTGTTGGATTATGATATGTGCTGTTTTGTCTGCGTTAACCGGTTAACCCAGGGTGTTAACCGTTTAACACTGTTGTAATTTTCTGATATTTAGCTGTTGTGCTGCGTTAACCGGTTAACCCAGGGCGTTAACCGGTTAACACTGTTAAATTTTGAGACAGAAGGCGTGTTGTGCTGCGTTAACCGGTTAACCCAGGGCGTTAACCGGTTAACGCTGTTGCAGAGTGGAAAAATGTTATTTTAATGTTGTGTGCCTATTTGAGGGTTGGCCTATGTTGGCCTATGATGTAATAGAGATTAATTCCCGCTGTTTGAGCAGTATAGATATTAGTGGAGTGTACTAATATTGTGGTTGTTGTTTGGCATGATATAATATGCTTTTGTGATAAATTGTGTTGATAATGTGGAATGGTATACATGATGTTGTGAATGTATGCATTTGTGATAGACTATTCTATGGCTTAGAGTGTGAGCATGTGTCTATTCTTGATTATCGTTGATGTTGCATTGCTAGGTGATTAGCATGCGTATTGTGGCCTTCGGGTGGTAGCTAATTCCCATGGTGAGGAATTAGTGAGTAAGTCATGTTGATTGTTGTTGTTGTTGTTTGCATGCTAGGTGATAGCGTGCATATCATGGCCCATTTGGGGTGGTAGCTAATTCCCATGGTGAGGAATTAGTGAGTGAGTCACTATGTCTCAAATGAGTGGGACTAGTGAGCTTGGTAGCCGTGCCTGGATTTGGACGGTGAGGTTGAACTATATGTTCACAACATAGTCGGTACCGCATGCATAAAGTCTCATTGCACAATGAATGTATGGCATATGTTATGAATGGATGCATTCCAGTATCATATGTGTGTTGTGTGTTGTGTTGTTGATGTTGAATATGATTGAGATTTTACTGTTGAATATGATGGTTGGATGGATATTGCCGTTGCTGAGTGCGTAGTTTGATTAGGGTGAATTAATGTGTTATTTACTTAGCATTACATGTTGTTCTATAATGCTTATTATATTGATTGAAGAACTCCCCTTACAACTATTTTTCAGGTAACGAGCAGTGAGTTGAGTAGAAGCTAGTGCTATGGAGTCTAGTGTCGTCCTTAGTGGGTCATGCTCTGGTAGATGTAACATCGGGAGGGGATGTTTGACTATGTTTTAATTTAGTTGTTGATCAACTTTACATGTAATGTAGTACATGTTTTGAATGTCGATGTTTGTATCCGCTGCGTATTATGCAACTGTTTTATTTGATAAATAAATGAGCATGACAGGATGTTTTGATAAATGTTTGTGAAATGATTGTGTGACACCCTTCGGGGCATAATTACTCTGATTAACATGTTATTATTTTAATTAAATAATTTGGGGTATTTAGAAGGGTGTTACATTAGTGGTATCAGAGCATAGTCGGTCGTGTTGAGTCGTAGTTATTCTGTTCCCCTGTACGGGATAGGTGTTGTGTAACCCTATCAGTACTTATTTGTTTTAGTTGTTGGGTTTTCAAATAGAGATGGCTGAAGAGGTAGAGATGATGCTGCGATTGCTGAGCTCTGGGTATGCTAGCTGGAGTACTTGGAGGAAATCCGAATGTTGTGGGGATGGGAGCTGCTCGTCAGTTGAGTGAGTTCGTGACAGCATGCGTCTGTGGAGACGCACTCAGGGCGGCACAACTGCCCAGAAGAACAATCCTCCGATGACCTCTGGGTTCCGGACAAGGCAACAATAAAAAGCTAATCGATCCCTCGACAACTGGACAAGGAGTCCTGAGTGGGAGACATACGAGGTACCGCCAGAATGGAATAGGGGAAGTCAATTTTCAAAGGAGCATACGAGCCAGATGGTGCTCAGAAGTGGTTGAAAAGATAGAGAGAATCTTCAGAGTAACTGAGTGTGCTGATAACCAGAAGGTCAGGTTCGGTACACATATGCGTCAGAAGAAGCTGATGATTGGTGGGTGTTGGACTTCGTGTACCTTTACGTGTGCGACTTGCCTTGATTCCTTCTGTGCTACCCGCACTGAGTTGGAAACTGCTGGAAATGCTGAGATTACTTGGGCTGTGTTCAGGGAAAGATTCCTGAGGAAGTACTTTCCAGAGGATGTCAGAGGGAAGAAAGAGATAGAATTCTTGGAATTGAAGCAGGGTAACAGGTCCGTTACTGAGTATGCTGCGAATTCACAGAGCTGTCAAAGTACTATACTCCTTATAGTGAGGGCTGGAGAATTTTCGAAGTGTGTGAAGTTTGAGGACGGGTTGCGTCCCGAGATCAAGCAGGCAATTGATATCAGCGAATCAGGGTGTTTTCTGATTTGGTTGACTGTTGCACTGTGTGCAAAATTGCCGCCTGAACGGTTGCAGGATTTTTGAACAGGATTCCAAAGCCAGAGCAGAGAGCTATATCAGCAGAGGGTTGATAGGAAGGGTAAGAATCAGGTTGATCGTGGGAAACCGTATGCAGCTGGCAAAGGTTTTCAGAGGCAGAATGAGGAGGCCTAGTGGAGGAGATTCTAGTGCTCCTGCTAAGTGTTACAGATGTGGTCAGGCTGGACATCGTATCCATGATGTACCAGTAATGAGAAGAAGTGTTTTCAAATGTGGGAAAGGTGGTCATTTGGCTGCGGATTGCCGGTTGAAGACTGTGACTTGCTTCAACTGTGGAGAGGTGGGTCATATCAGCCCACAGTGTCCTAAGCCGAAGAAAGAGAATCAGTCAGGAGGCAAGGTTTTTGCTTTATCAGGTTCTGAGACTCCTGCAGAGGATCGTTTGATCCGAGGTACGTGTTATATTAATGGCTTTCCTCTTGTAGCTATTATTGACACCGGTGCTACTCATTCCTTTATATCTTTGGATTGTGCTGTGAAACTAAGTTAGAAATATCTGAGATGTTTGGTAGTATGGTGATTGACACTCCTGCGAAGGGTTTCAGTGACTACTACTTCAATTTGTTTAAGTTGCCCTTTGAGTATTTTTGGGTAGGAACTTTGGGATAGACCTTGTGTGTCTCCATTAGTGCAGATTGATGTTATCTTGGGTATGAACTGGTTGGTGTTTAACCGGTTTCTATCAATTGTTTTGATAAGACTGTGAGATTTCCTGATTGAGGAAGGCAAGAGTTTGTTTCTATCAGCGAGGCAGGTGAAGAGGAAGTAGCAGATGGGGCAGAGTTGTTTATGCTGTTAGCGACTTTGGAGGCTAAAGATAAACTGGTGATTGGTGATCTAGCTGTGGTGTGTGATTTTCCTGATGTGTTTCCGGAAGAAGTGAATGAATTACCGCCAGAGCGTGAAGTTGAGTTCACGATTGATTTGGTACCTGGTACTAGACCGATATCGATGGCTCCTTATCGTATGTCTGCTGTTGAGCTAGCTGAATTGAAGAGTCAGTTGGAAGATTTGTTGGATAAGAAATTTATTCGTCCGAGTGTGTCACCGTGGGGTGCACCAGTGTTGTTGGTTAAGAAGAAAGAAGGTACTATGAGGTTGTGTGTGGATTACAGACAACTGAATAAAGTGACGATCAAGAATCGGTATCCTTTACCGAGGATTGATGACTTGATGGATCAATTGGTTGGTGCTAGTGTATTCAGCAAGATAGATTTGAGATCTGGGTATCATCAGATACATGTGAAAACTGAGGATATTCAGAAGACTGCTTTCCGAACAAGGTATGGACATTATGACTATTCCGTAATGCCTTTTGGTGTGACTAATGCGCCTGGAGTATTCATGGAATATATGAATAGGATTTTCCATCCGTACCTAGATAAGTTTGTTGTGGTGTTTATTGACGACATTTTGGTGTACTCGAAATCTGAAGAAGAGCATGCTGAGCATTTGAGAGTGGTGTTGAAAGTTCTACGAGAAAAGAAGTTATTTGCTAAACTCTCAAAATGTGAATTTTGGTTAGAAAAAGTTAGTTTTCTTGGCCATGTGATTTCCAAAGTGGGTTGCTGTTGATCTTCTAAGATAGAAGCGGTATCTAAGTGGGAAGCTCCGAAGTCAGTTTCTGAGATAAGGAGTTTTCTTGGACTTGCAGGTTATTATAGGAAATTCATTGAGGGATTTTCTAAGTTGGCGTTACCGTTGACAATGTTGACTAGAAAGGGGCAAGCGTTTGTTTGGGACTCAAAATGTGAAGAAGGTTTCCAAGAGTTAAAGAGAAGGTTGACTAGTGCTCCTATTCTGATATTACCGAGTTCGTCGGAACCATTTGAGGTTTACTGTGATGCTTCATTGTTGGGTTTGGGTGGAGTGTTGATGCAGAATAAGCAGGTTATAGCTTATGCTTCGAGACAGCTGAGGGTTCATGAGGAACTATCCGACGCACGATTTAGAGTTGGCAGCTGTAGTGTGTTTGTTTAAGTTTGTGGAGGCATTACTTGTATGGATCAAGATTTGAGGTTTTCAGTGACCATAAAGTTTAAAGTATTGTTTGATCAGAAAGAGCTGAATATGAGACAGAGGAGATGGTTAGAGTTTCTGAAGGATTATGATTTTGGTTTTGAATTATCATCCGGTAAAGCAAATGTAGTGGCTGATGCATTGAGTCGGAAATCCTTACATATGTCTATGTTAATGGTTAAGAGTTGGATTTAATTGAGCAGTTTAGAGATTTGAGTTTGGTGTGTGAGAGTACCCACAATAGTGTTAAATTGGGAATGTTGAAGTTGACGAGTAATATTCTGGATGAGATCAGAGAGGGTCAGAAATCCGATATGCTTTTGGTTGATAAGTTGACTTTAGTGAATCAAGGTCAAGGTGGTGAATTCAGAGTTGATGAGACGGTGTTTTGAAAATTGGTAGTATCGGGTGTGTATTCCGGAGGTTACTGAGCTTAAGAAGAGTATTCTTGAAGAGGGACATCGTAGTCGTAGTGGCTTGAGTATTCATCCTGGAGCTACGAAGATGTATCATGATTTGAAGAAGTTATTTTGGTGGCCGGGAATGAAAAGAGAAATTGCGAGTTTTGTTTATTCCTGTTTGACTTGTCAGAAGTCAAAGATCGAGCATCAGAAGCCGTCTGGGCTAATGCAACCGTTGGCTATTCCAGAGTGGAAGTGGGATAGTATCAGTATGGATTTTGTTTCTGTTTGCCGAGGACATAAGAATTTTGAGGCTATTGGGTGATTGTTGACAGATTGACGAAGTCGGCTCATTCATTCCGATCAGAAGGATTATCCGTTAGAGAGATTAGCTGAGTTGTATATTGAGAAGATTGTAAGTTGCATGGTATTCCGTCGAGTATGGTTTCGGACAGAGATCCTAGATTTACATCGAAATTTGGGAAGGTTTGCAGAGGGCTTTGGGAACTAAGCTGAGATTGAGTTCTGCATATCATCCGCAGACTGATGGTCAGACTGAGAGGACGATTCAGTCACTGGGGATCTTTTGAGAGCTTGTGTTTTGGAAAAAGGAGGTGCTTGGGATTGTTATTGCCTTTGATTGAGTTTACCTACAACAATAGTTTTTCATTCGAGCATTGGTATGGCACCGTTTGAAGCTTTGTATGGTAGGAGATGTCGGACACCTTTATGTTGGTATGAGTCCGGTGAGAGTGCGGTGGTTGGACCGGAGATTGTTCAACAAACTACGGAAAAGATTAAGATGATTCAGGATAAGATGAGAATTGCTCAGAGTCGTCAGAAGAGTTATCATGATAAGAGGAGGAAATCACTTGAGTTCCAAGAGGGAGATCATGTGTTTCTTCGTGTACTCCGATAACTGTGTTTGGTCGAGCCTTGAAGTCGAAGAAGTTGACACCTCGATTTATTGGTCCTTATCAGATTTTGGAGAGGATAGGGGAGTAGCCTATCGTATCGCTTTACCGCCGTCGCTTGCGAATTTGCATGACGTTTTTCATGTGTCTCAGTTGAGGAGGTACATTCATGATCCGTCGCATGTAGTCCAAGTAGATGATGTACAGGTGAGAGATAACCTGACTGTTGAAACATCACCTATGAGGATTGAGGATCGAGAGTTGAAGCAGTTTGCGGGGTAAAGAGATTGCCTTGGTGAAGGTAGCTTGGGGAGGACCAGCAGGTGGCAATGTGACTTGGAACTTGAGAGTCAGATGAAAGAGTCTTATCCGGAGTTATTCGCTTGAGTATGTTTTCGAGGACGAAAACTCTTTTAGTGGGGAGAGTTGTAACACCCCGATAATAATAAAATATTATTTGAATTGAGTTAATAATTTATTTATTAATTTAATTAATAATTGGAAATTTTTATTATTATTACTGGATTATTATTTTGGAAATATATAAGTTGGACTTAGGAAATATCATTTGGTAGAAAAGTTTTACGTGAACAGAGAACGATCGTGAAAGAAGAGGAAAGGCAAAGAGACAGAGCGAGGGCTGAAGGTTGAAGAGAAGGGCTTGAGCTTAGAGATTCGCCGGATTAACTCAGGTAAGGGGGGTTTATCGTCAATTAACGGGTATTATGGGATAATATGTCATGGGTAGTGATAAGCTGTTGATTGACCCTAATTGGGAATTGTGAATGCTGAAATTTTGTGATGAAACCGTGTTAGAAGTTTGAAATTTCGGTAATTGAGTCTGTTGTATTTCCCGATTGTATGGCTTTTTACGGAATCGGATTAGGAGGTCCGGAAGTCCTCCAATGGCGGAAAATGCGGAGAATTCTGCATTCTGCCTTGAGTTAGCGCAGGAACAGCTTCTGTCTTGCGTTAACCGTTAACCCGGGTGTTAACCGGTTAACACTGTGTTGGATTATAATATGTGCTGTTTTGTCTGCGTTAACCGGTTAACCCAGGGTGTTAACCGGTTAACACTGTTGTATTTCTGATATTTTAGCTGTTGTGCTGCGTTAACCGGTTAACCCAGGCGTTAACCGGTTACACTGTTAAATTTTGAGACAGAAGGCGTGTTGTGCTGCGTTAACCGTTAACCCAGGGCGTTACCGGTTAACGCTGTTGCAGAGTGGAAAATGTTAATTTAATGTTGTGTGCCTATTTGAGGGTTGGCCTATGTTGGCCTATGATGTAATAGAGATTAATTCCCGCTGTTTTGAGCAGTATAGATATTATGGAGTGTACTAATATTGTGGTTGTTGTTTGGCATGATATAATGCTTTTGGTGATAAATTGTGTTGATATGTGGAATGGTATACATGATGTTGTGAATGTATGCATTTGAATAGACTATTCTATGGCTTAGAGTGTGAGCATGTGTCTATTCTTGATATCGTTGATGCTGCATTGCTAGTGATTAGCATGCGTATTGTGGCCTTCGGGTGGTAGCTAATTCCCATGGTGAGGAATTAGTGAGTAAGTCATGTTGATTGTTGTTGTTGTTGTTTGTCATGCTAGGTGATTAGCGTGCATATCATGGCCCCATTTGGGGTGGTAGCTAATCCCCTGGTGAGGAATTAGTGAGTGAGTTCCTAATGTCTCAATGAGTGGGACTAGTGAGCTTGGTAGCCGTGCCTGGATTTGGACGGTGAGGTTGAACTATATGTTCACAACATAGTCGGTACCGCATGCTCAGAGTCTCATTGCACAATGAATGTATGGCAATTTTATTAATGGATGCATTCCAGTATCATATGTGTTGTGTGTTGTGTTGTTGATGTGAATATGATTGAGATTTTTTACTGTTGAATATGATGGTTGGATGGATATTGCCGTTGCTGAGTGCGTATTTGATTAGGTGAATTAATGTGTTATTTACTTAGCATTACATGTGGTTCTATAATGCTTTTATATTGATTGAAGAACTCACCCTTACAACTATTTTTCAGGTACGAGCAGTGAGTTGAGTAGAAGCTAGTGCTATGAGTCTAGTGTCGTCCTTAGTGGTCATGCTCTGGTAGATGTAACATCGGGAGGGGATTTTTGACTATGTTTAATTTAGTTGTTGATCAACTTTACATGTAATGTAGTCTGTTTTTGAATGTCGATGTTTTGTATCCGCTGCGTATTATGCAACTGTTTTTATTTGATAATAAATGAGCATGAACAGGATGTTTTGATAAATGTTTGTGAAATGATTGTGTTGACACCCTTCGGGGCATAATTACTCTGATTAACATGTTATTATTTTTAATTAAATAATTTGGGTATTTAGAAGGGTGTTACATTAGTGGTATCAGAAGAGCCCAGTCGGTCGTGTTGAGTCGTAGTTATCTGTTCCCCTGTACGGGATGGTGTTGTGTAACCCTATCAGTACTTATTTGTTTAGTTGTTGGGTTTTCAAATAGAGATGCTGAAGAGGTAAGATATGATTCTGCGATTGTCTGAGGCTCTGGGTATGCTAGCTGGAGTACTTGGAGGAAATCCGAATGTTGTGGGGATGGGAGCTGCTCGTCAGTTGAGTGAGTTCCAGAAGAACAATCCTCCGATGTTCAAAGGAGCATACGATCCAGATGGTGCTCAGAAGTGGTTGAAAAGATAGAGAGAATCTTCAGAGTAACTGAGTGTGCTGATAACCAGAGGTCAGGTTCGGTACCACATATGCTGTCAGAAGAAGCTGATGATTGGTGGGTTGCTACCCGCACTGAGTTGGAAACTGCGGGAATGCTGATATTACTTGGGCTGTGTCAGGAAATTCCTGAGGAAGTACTTTCCAGAGGATGTCAGAGGGAAGAAAGAGATAGAATTCTTGGAATTGAACAGGGTAACAGGTCTGTTATGAGTATTGCTGCGAAGTTCACAGAGCTGTCAAAGTACTATTACTCTTATAGTGAGGCTGCTGGAGAAGTTTTCGAAGTGTGTGAAGTTGAGGACGGGTTGCGTCCCGAGATCAAGCAGGCAATTGGCTATCAGCCATCAGGGTGTTTTCTGCTTTGGTTGACTGTTTGCAGGATTTGGTCTGCTGTTGCAGGATTTTAAACAACCCTGTTGTGATTTGCTGAATATTGCTGTTTGTGCTGCGTTAACCGTTAACCTAGGGCGTTAACCGTTAACACTGTTAAGTTTTGGGACAGGAAGCCGTGTGTGCTGCGTTAACACGTTACCCAGGGCGTTAACCGGTTAACGCTGTGCAGAGTGGAAAAATTGGTGTTATAATGTTGTGTGCCTATTTGAGGTTGGCCTATGTTGGCCTATT